>NC_081406.1:473202899-473307899 GCF_030272615.1 Cryptomeria japonica | reverse complement strand
TGCCAGCCTTTAAGTACAAGTAATGAGAGGTGACACATAGTTAATGCCATTATAGAGAAAGTTTGAAGGTGTGACCGATGGGAAGTTCGCACTGAGGAGGAGGTGGATTGGGTGGCCAAGTGGTGGAATTCCATGTGGCCACCTTGTTCAATACAGACAGTAAGCTGTGTTGGTTGAGGATGTGGGCTCAACCACGTTCCAGTTGACACACCGAAATGGCATAAAAATGACATGGTGGATGGATACAATTGGAACATGTGGTAAATTGACAAGTCAGCGAGTAATTTCTTGATTTGATATAGCTAGCTCAACGATATACCTGGAGGAGGGTTAAAAATGATCTTTGGATCCATGTGGAATGCAACATGGACCCCCAAAGTTAGGGTGTGCACATTCTGTCTCCTCTCCCTTACAAGGTCAAGTAATATTTTTTTCCTAGCATTTTGAGATGAGGAGGGGGGTATTTGTATACGCAAATGGGTTACTTCGCGTGAAACCAATATTCTGTACTGAAAGTAGGATTGCATGATTGAAACAGTATTGGGTAGTGCTACTTACATATTTTCACTTAAGTATTTGCACCTAACAATTGATGCCCTTGCATCATCTATTCCTATCCTTTACCTTGACAACATTGCTCCAATATTGTTGTTCACTAGGGATTCTATAATGACAATTGTTATAGAATAATTAATGTTTACATGCATTCTATAATGACAAAAAGGGCACGAATGTGTTAACAATTTTTTAATCCTTTGTATTACATTTGATAGTCGTTTGCTTCTCAAAATATTAATATTTAATAACGAGCACAATAATTTTAAAATAATACAATTTTTAAAAATTAGAATTATCAAGATAATAAATCTTGACTCTTTCAAAAGCAAGATTAGAATTTACATAGAGAAGTAAAATAGGTGTAAAAAACAACAACAATGCAAATACAAAGAAAAAATAAAAAAATAAAGATGTAAAGATAGTCGTGTCTATGTATATTGTAAATAAAATAGTTTCAAAGTAAAATAAAAAGATTTTTTTAAGAAAATAAAATAGTTCCAAATTGATATCTCTTGGCATTTTTTAAATAGATGTATTAAAAACATCTATGATGGTAAATGAATTGTAGAATATGATAGACAAAATCATTTTACCTAGCAAGACTTGCTAAACTTAAACAAGACATGTAATACTTACAAATAATAGTGCATCTTCAAAAGCTTTTACTTAAGTATTATTGTTGCAAACATATTTTGAATAGGTATTCCTTGTGCAATTTGCTTGATTAATTTAAGGTAGTTAAAGAAGTAAATACACTACCCAAACCTTCTCGCCATATCAATTTTGTTGTCTATTAACATATTTGAATTATGTAACTTAGGCTTATTGTAGATCTTCGATGCTATCAAAGTTTGTATTGAAGAGCAAGAGATGACATTTTCTTTCTCATTGTGCAAGGTTGAGTGATCAATTTGACTACCATAAGACTTGACTTTTCTTCTTACATAACCATGAATAAAGAGAAATAAGTATCATTGTATTTGTAATTAATGGAATGAAAGATTGCATTTGTATATATAAATTTATCAACAATTTCAATTAATAGGTTAATAGATCATAAGGAATAATGTATACAACTTTGAGTTATTATTAATTATCAAATGAAGTGACAATTATTAAGCAATCTTATTTTTTCTTCTCAATTTTATTATTACTTTGGCTTTGAATTATTCTCCATTGCTTTTGGAAGATTGATTTGAATCATTTGGAAATGAATTGCTACATACAAATTGTGGAAGCCTTAACTATGTAGCCCTTGAGGTAAAGCACATATTTTTTACAATAGATTTTAAAGTTATTAGGTACAAGTGTTGGAGGCAACTAGAATTTTTATGTTATTATGGCACATGCTTAATTTTGGAATATACATAGGGTTATGAGTAGTTGGTTTGTGGTTACCTTTGTAAGTTCTGATAATAAAAGTAAAGTACAGATGCCAATAGCTAACAAGATGAGAGGGGGGGGGGGGGTGAATCATACAAACTTAATCTTCCATAAAATCAACAGATTCAACCTCGGTAACTTATACATCAGCAATATAACCAAAAATTGCTAAACATGCAAACTCATGAACACATAATCATCATAACACTCAACACCAGATTTAACGTGGAAACCCAAATAGGGAAAAACCACTATGGGATTTTGGACCCACTAAGAAATATACTCTTCTAGAGTATGCTTGGTTAAAAGCAAATCCTGTTAAAGATTACAAACACATTGCTGGATGTGACTTGGTTAAGGGATTTCCCTCAGATCTGTTAGGATCTTCACTTTGTTAGAAGTGACCTTGTTAAAGGATTTCAAACACTCAACTAGAATGTTACCTTGCTAGAGGGTTTACAAATAAGATTGTTAAGTCCACTCGGTTAAGAGATTTCCTGTCACTTACAAAATAACAGTAATAAAAATATATCTGCAACTTCACATCTAAAATGCTAAAGCAGATTCTTATTTGCTCAAAACAATCTAGTCATAGGACTTATCTTGTCCCTCTGCTAGGCTCTCTACTTTGTTATTCAAATAGGTCTTCAAGCTTCTGTGCTCGGTAATCACTATGTAGCATCCCTGTGCATACACTTGCCCACATACATTGTTTATCAACAATTCCTTATTTATAAATAATTGCTAACCTCTTAATCTCCTTGATCACATTTCCCATGATCAATCTTAGCCATCAAATCTTCAAACTTGACTAGGTTCAATGTATCCTTCTGATCTGAAAATGTTTTACCTTGCCTCGGGAGTTGTAGTCCTTTCTTGGAACTTGCACAAGGTTATTGTAGTTCAATCTGCGTTGTAGATCTTCCTACCGATTTTCCTTTGCCATAGATCCTTAACAAACTTCATGCACGACATACCAATCATTTATACATCTTTAGCTAATCATTGTCCTTCATTAAATAATGCTTTTATCCATCCAATGCACACTGTCATAGCTCGGTTGCAACTCGGTAAATACTAAACTTACTCGGTAGACATTCCATCTTCATTAACCGATATCGATAACCTTAGGGTTTACCGACTAGGTTCCTTAGGGTTTACTGACTAGGTTCTTTACTCGGTGACATAGTATAGTATTAAACTTACAATCAACAACATATGTAGGACATCAAAACAATCTAAACATCACGATCTCATCATTGTCTAACTCGGTAATAGTTGCCCATTGAATAACTTATTCCTCCTCTTATTCATCACATTCTTTTTGTGTCTTTTACCGACATCTTAATTCTCTTCAAATCAATCTTCTCAAGATATCGCAACATCATACTGAATCAGATAATCAATTTCTTGACATCAATGATAAAAATAATGTTATAAAGATAGTTATCATCCTTCTTCAGTTATATCAATAATCTTCAACAACCTTCTCAATATCCTTAATGAATATCAACAATCTCCTGATATTGGAATGCCAACAATCTTTCTTAATGTAATGTCAACAATCTCCCCCTTTGGCATTGATGGCAAAACCAACAATTAAATGGTAATACCAACAAGATATTCAAATTGATTCGGATTCAGATTGCTGTTAGACTTCTCCTGTTATCCTTGAGCTGTTGTCTTGCATTTAATCTTCTCCGTTTCGACAATCTTCTCCCCCTGTCAATAGTCTTCTGTTATTTCATCATTTAGGGCTTTACCATTCAGTCAACCATTTAGTCTTCCAACCATTTAGTCTTCTAACCATATAGTCTTCTCCCCCTTTAACAACAATGCCAAAAAGTAAAAGAACTAAATCATGATTTCTTCCCGTGTGAAGTGATTTGCCTTGCTGTGTATCATCTCAGTCTCGGTCATAGCAACTTGTCTCTATTCACTATTTCCTGCACAACTTTAGAAAACCTTCTAAAGTGCGTAAATCAGCATCAATCCACACATAATATTCTGTAGATTCATCGAATTGATGCTTTCACCGAAATCGGTCAGTGAGTAGAAGATAGGGGTAGGACCCCTAACTCGCTTCTGAGATACTCAAAAGTGTCCCTTGGCAATGGCTTTGTGAAGATGTCTGCTAATTGCTCCTTTGAACTGATATTTTCCAGCACAACTTTCTTCTCTTGAACTTCTTCTCTGAGATAATGATACTTTATGGATATATGCTTTGTCTTAGAGTGCATTACTGGATTCTTTGAAATGTTAATGGCACTAGTATTATCACATAATATAGTTACTGGCTCGGTAACTTTCTCATTTATACCTTCCAACAGTTGTTTGATCTATGCTATATTGGTACAATTCAATGCTGCAACAACATATTCAACTTCTACTGTTGACTGTGAAATACATCCTTGTTTCTTGCTAAGCCAACTTACTAGTCTTTCTCCTAAAAAGAAAGCTCCACCACTTGTGCTTTTCCTATCATCTATGTTGCCTGCCCAATCAGTATCAGTATAAACTTTAAATCAGAATCATTTCTCTTTTCATATACTAAGCCATAATCTTCAGTGCCTCTCAGGTATCTGAAAATTCTCTTGATTGTTGTCATATGGGTTTCCTTGGGATCTGCAGAGAATCTTGCTACAATACCTACTGCATGTGCTATATCTGGTCTACTATGCACAATATATTGCAATTTTCCAATCATAGATTGGTAAAGTGTCTCATCAACAAATGCAGATTCATCATTCTTTGATAATTTACAGTTAGTAGTCATAGGAGTACTTACTGGTTTAGAATCCTCCATTCCAAATTTCTTCAAGATTTCCTTTATGTACTTGGATTGAGTAATGAAAATCTCATCTTTCATTTGTAGTGTCTGTAAACCTATTAAATACTTTATCTCACTGATTAGTGACATCTCAAATTATTTGCACATTTCATTTCCAAAATTCTTGCATAAAGAGTCATTTCCACAAAATATAATGTCATCAACAAATATGGTTGAGATCAGTATTCCATTGTCCTCATTGTTCTTCATGTACATATTGCTGTTTTTACTTGTCCTTATAAAACCAATCTTGATTAAGTAAGAGTGTAGTCTTTCATACCATGCTCTAGGTGCTTGTTTGAGACCATATAAAGCTTTGTTTAGTTTGCATACCTGATCTTTACTCCTGTCTTCAACAAATCCTTCAGGTTGTTCTATATAAACTTCTTCTTCTAGTATACCATTCAAAAATGCAGATTTAACATCCATTTGATATACCTTGAAATTTTTGAAAGCAGCATATGCCAACAATGTTCTTACTCCCTCAAGTCTAGCCATAAGTGCAAAGGTCTCACCATAATCTATCCCTTCTTCTTGAGCATAACCTTTGCAAACTAGTCTTGCTTTGTTGCGAATGACCTCACCTTTTTCATTTAGCTTGTTTCTGAAAATCCACTTAGTACCGATTACATTTTTGTCCTTTGGTCTTGGGATTAGTGTCCATGTGTCATTCTTCTTGATTTGATCAATCTCTTCTGTCATAGCATTTACCCAATCTTCACTGTTAAATGCCTCTTTCACTATTCTCGGTTCAAATTCAGATATTAGACATGTGTTCTGTCTTAGTTTGTTCCTTGTCATCACTGGATCATCCTTATCTCCTATAATCTGACTTGATGCATGATTCCTTCTGACATACTTGGCTAATATAGGCTCGGTAGGTTCTGAATTATCTTCTTCATCATTCGATAACTGAATATCTTCTTTATTTTCTTTAGTAACTCTCTCGGTAGGACTTCTCGGTTGAACATAAACAAATTCTTCATAATCTTCTGGTTCTTTGGAATTTCCTTCATCATTTCTTTTTGCAAATTCATCAATTTTCACATTTGCACTTTCCACTATTTTGTTAGATGATTTGATCAGACATTTAAATGCTTTACTTCTAGAAGAATAACCAAGAAATGTTCCTTCTTCACTTTTGTGATCAAACTTTCCATTTCTGTCATCTTTGTGAACATAGCATCTACTTCCAAAGATTTTCAAATAACTTACATTAGGTTTCTTGTCATACCAGATCTCATATGGTGTCTTCATAGTTCCTTTCTTCAATTGAACTCGGTTCAGGGTGTAAATTGCAGTGCTGATTGCTTCTCTCCAAAATGTTTGAGGTACCCTCTTTTCTATCATCAGGGTTCTGGCATAGTCCACAATTGATCTGTTTCTTCTCTCGGCTATCCCATTTTGCTGAGGTGTTCTCGGTACAGATACTTGCCTTTTTATACCATGATCATTGCAGAATAAGTTAAATTCATCAGAAGTGAACTCTCCTCCTCTATCATATCTAAGACATTTCAGTTGTCTTCCTATTTCATTTTCAACTTTTGCCTTGTACCATTTAAACATTTGAAAAGCTTTTGATTTTTCTTTTAAAAACATGACTGACATCATCCTTGAGTAATCATCCACAAATAATATGAAATATTTATCACCATAATAACTTTGAACTTTCATGGGACCATAGAGATCAGTGTGTACTAGATCTAAAATTCCTTTAGAACTATAGGAATTACTTGTAAAGCTTGATCTTGTCATCTTACCCATTTGGCATCCTCGACACATAGCATTCTCAGGTTTTTCAAGACTCGGTAGACCTCTTACTCGGTGCTTCTTACTTATTTTGACCAGATTATCAAAATTTACATGACAAAACCTTTTATGCCATAACTAGGTATCATCTATCTTTGCATAAAGACACTTTTTCCGAGTTGAGTCAAGATAAAATGTATTACCTTTTGTTTGTGTCCTGGTAGTAGCTAACTTTCCATGCTTGTCATGAACTTTGACAATTCCTTTCTAAAATTCTATTCAATATCCTTTATTATTTAGCTGTGCTACACTCAACAAATTGTATTTCAAACCTTCAACCTAGTATGCATCATCACATTTAGCATTGTCAAGAAGTGTTATAGATCCTTTACCTTTCACTGGACATGGTGCATCATTACCAAATCTTACATAGCCTCCATCATAGTCTTCTAATTTAACAAACTTGTGATTATCACCTGTCATGTGATGTGAGCATCCACTGTCTATGATCACCTATCATGTGATGTGAGCATCCATTGTCTATGATCCAAGAATCATTATTATTTATGTGAGATATTAGAGATTTTTCTTCATACCTTTCTTCATCAGATCCATCCTTAATAGCCACATAAACAACTTCCTCAGTATCAGTTTCATTAGATTTGTCATTGTTGGATTCTTCATCAGCTACTAGACATGTCTTTCTATCTCTCCTTTTGAAGTCTCGGTGTCCTCTGTATTGGTTGTCTTTCTGCTTGTTATCTCAGTATTCTCTCTTTTCACTAGATTCTTTGTTAGGGTAGTTAGAAGCCATATGTCCTATCTTATCACAATTGAAACATTTTAAAGGTAGCTTTCCTTTATACTTACCTTTGCCTCTTGGTAACCTCTGGCTAATAATGCTTCAAACTCTTCTTGCTTCTTGATTTCCTCAAATAGTTTGTGCACTTCTTCCATGTTATTACAAAATCTTTCACTTGCTCCACTGTGATTTCCTTCAGAGTACTTATTCATTCTATCATTGTAATCATCAGATTCACCAATATGAAAAGAACTGAATGTAGATTCAACTTTATTTACCGAAGACCCATTGTTCTCAAAATTACTTAACTCAAATGCATGTAGCTTACCAATAGTAGCATCCAAAGAAACTGGCATGTTAGGTACATAACTCAATTCATTGATTGCAGAGACTTGAATAGCATAAGCTTGTAAAGGGTTCTCAACAACTTACTTGTTATATCCTTTTCTTAATAGTTCCACCTGCTCCTTTAATTTGATTGACAATCTCCTTTAGTCTTGTACTGTATTGAGTTATGTTCTCACCTTCATTCATTCTCACGGATTCAAGTTGTCCTCTTAGACTATCTACTTTTGCTCTTTGAACATGTTCATCACCTCCATACACTGATATGTGCTTAGTCCACATTGCTTTTGCATCATTACAACCTTCTAGATCATTAAACTCTGAGTTGGTCAATGCTGATGTTATTTCAATCATAGCTTGAATATGTTCTTGCTTTGCCTTTATCTCTTCCAAGGTCATAGGGTTGGTGCTCGGTGCAATGTAATCATTTTCTAGATAATATGTTGCATATTCTCCAATTCCTGATAAATGCAGCTTCATCCTTTTCTGCCATGTGGAGAAACTTGACTTGTTCAGCTTTGGTGCATCCCTTTTATACATCTTCGGATCTTTGCCTCAAGTACCTTTAAAATTTTCTTCCAGAGTCCAAAGCTCTGATAGCAATTGTAAGTTCTGATAATAAAAGTAAAGTACATATGCCAATAGCTAACAAGATGAGAGGGGGGGGGGGGGGGTGAATCATACAAACTTAATCTTCCATAAAATCAACAGATTCAACCTCGGTAACTTATACTTCAGCAATATAAACAAAAACTACTAAACATGCAAACTCATGAACACATAATCATCATAACACTCATAACACTAGATTTAACGTGGAAACCCAAATAGGGAAAAACCACTGTGGGATTTTGGACCCACTAAGAAATATACTCTTCTAGAGTATGTCCAGTTAAAAGAAAATTCTGTTAAAGATTACAAACACATTGCTAGATGTGACCTGGTTAAGGGATTTCCCTCAGATCTGTTAGGATCTTCACTTTGCTAGAAGTGACCTTGTTAAAGGATTTCAAACACTCAACTAGAATGTTACCTTGCTAGAGGGTTTACAAATAAGACTGTTAAGTCCACTCGTTTAAGAGATTTCCTGTCACTTACAAAATAACAATAATAAAAATATATCTACAACTTCACATCTAAAATGCTAAAGAAGATTCTTATTTGCTCAAAACAATCTAGTCATAGGACTTATCTTGTCCCTCTGATGGGCTCTCTACTTTGTTATTCAAACAGGTCTTCAAGCTTTTGTGCTCGGTAATCACTATGTAGCATCCCTGTGCACACACTTGCCCGCATACATTGTTTATCAACAATTACTTATTTATAAACAATTGCTAACTGCTTAATCTCCTTGATCACATTTCCCATGATCAATCTTAACCATCAGATCTTGAAACTTGACTAGGTTCAATGTATCCTTCCTATCTGAAAACGTTTTACCTTGCCTCAAGACTTGTAGTCCTTTCTTGGAACTTGCACAAGGTTATTGCGGTTCAATCTGCGCTGTAGATCTTCCTGCCGATTTTCCTTTGCCATAGATCCTTAACAAACTTCATGCACGACATACCAATCATTTATACATCTTCAGCTAATCATTGTCCTTCATTAAATAATGCTTTTATCCATCCAATGCGCACTGTCATAGCTCGATTGCAACTCGGTAAATACTAAACTTTACTCGGTAGACATTCCGCCTTCATTAACCGATATCGATAACCTTAGGGTTTACCGACTAGGTTCCTTAGGGTTTACCGACTAGGTTCTTTACTCGGTGACATAGTATAGTATTAACCTTACAATCAACAACATATGTAGGACATCAAAACAATCTAAACATCATGATCTCATCATTGTCTAACTCGGTAATAGTTGCCCATTGAATAACTTATTCCTCCTCTTATTCATCACATTCTTTCTGTGTCTTTTACCAACATCTTAATTCTCTTCAAATCAATCTTCTCAAGATATGGCAACATCATACTGAATCAGATAATCAATTTCTTGACATCAATGACAAAATAATGTTATAAAGATAGTTATCATCCTTCTTCAGTTATATCAATAATCTTCAACAACCTTCTCAATATCCTTAATGAATATCAACAATCTCTTGATATTGAAATGCCAACAATCTTTCTTACTGTAATGCCAACAAACTTGAATCTTAATTAAGCTATATGATCATTATTATATTCTTATTAATATATTTAAGTTATCTTAGGTATTATATTAAAGTTTAAGTGGGCTTGAATGGAAGCCAAGGCATAATAATGCATATAGAGGAGTTAGAGGTAAGTTTATTATCATTAGATTGCAAATTGTGTTTGTAATGCCCCGTCAGGAACCCTAAAGGAAAACATCATAATCTATGCAACTAAGGGTGAAATATATTTTTTTTAAAAAAAAAAAAAATGCATGAATTAAACCTTAGTACATCTAATAACATAGTAGAAGTTTTACACCTGAATTTCCTAAGGGTTGCCAACGAATATTACTTCATAAATTAAATATTTAAGATAAAATTTCCGCAATGAAAGAATCTAAATTTCTTCAAGCAATCATATATTTTATACATCAGAAATCAGTAATTGAAGTAGCATATATCACAATATTTCTTTGCTTTCAATATTCAAAATACATGTTTTCAAAATGAAATTACATCATGAGCTAAAATGAAACAAATGAAAGTTACATATAGTTTCTTTTCAAAACCTCTAGTTTTTAACTGAAAGATGGATAGGAAGAAAAGTCGGTACATGAATCATGATCCAAGATCATCAACGAAGTCCTTTCTCACCCGAAGATACGTACCAGAACATCCGATGGGAAGTGACACTACCACCCGACCATGTGATTCCGAAAAGGAACCACCCCACCGTGCTGGAGATAGTAGATAACCCTCAAGCAAGCAAAATGATACAAGAACAAAAAGACTACAAGACTCCCTTACATTCATGTAACCTAACTCACTGAACACTAGTGACTCTAAGGAGAAAGTGTCATCGCATGTCTTATGGTGGATACCATGGTACAACCTCCATAGGTCCCGGCCCCCATCCTGGGTTATCCTGGTGACCTCTCCCGAGCCTTCGATTCCAACTAAGACTCATGCGGACCTTACCAATCCTCTCATGAAGACAAGGTGGTAAGTTTGCCATTCCAGGCCTTCTCACTACATTATGAGCCCTATACTAGCACTCACCTATGTGCGAGGCACATTATTTCATTTAACTTTTATTCTACCCTTCCCTAGTCATTTATTAGGTTTTCACTTTCTTAACCAACTTCCGACGGTTATCCTGTCACCTTTTCGGCACAGTTCCCGCTTGAAAGCCACTCTATCTCTTAGGACACTATGGGTTAGTTCTATCTATAGAACTCTATGGCGACACAAATAGCCATTCCCAAACTTGACCTATCTCAATGAAAGATACAAAATTACTAACCTAAGGTTTGGCCATAACGAACAACTCATAGTGGCTCACTCCCTTAAGGTTATACATCTAAATATACTGGCCAAGTCACAACACAAGACAAATTGACAACATGACATATTGTACTTAGTTGCGATCACCATATAAAACAAGATAATCCTATGTACCAATACCTATCACAAAATTAACTTGCAAAACGTAAACGTGATTGTCAAGACACAAAGAACAATATGGTCGGTAAAACACATAATTTTACACCTAATGACAAGTTTAAGAGTTCTATTACTCTTGATAACAACTATAGGTATGTTACCTTAATAAATTCCATTTTTACAAATAAACGAAGATTAAAATAGAAATATTCAATTCATCAGAAAAATCTTACAATAAAATGTAATACAATTCTTCATAGAAAAATGCCTTTATTTTTTATTTATTTATCTTTTTAATACAAGAGTGTTACATCATTCCTCCGGAAAATATGGAGAAGTACACTCGTTAGACTCAACCTGATCTAAAGGAGTATATCCTTCATATTTGCTTTCACTTCGGGGAAAGTACCCCACAGACTCATTATCACTCAAGGGGGTATACCCCTCCGACGAGTCCGAACTAATCACTATTGGCTTTTCAGGTGAACACTCTGACTTGGGTTCTTTTCCTTTCTCAGTGGTAGCTGTTTTGGTTGGGCTCTGAATAGGACCTTTTTCTATTTCTTTGCTCCCTTCTGGAGCTGGGTTCTCTTTGGCAGGGTTGTCCTCCTCAACGGGCTGGACAGGAGTCAAAGAGTCTTTCTTGACTTTTAGGTAGTGAGCATAACCCGCTACTGATTTGCGAACCGTTTGTTTGGTTCGTACCATCTCTGTAATGTATCAATGGTAAACTTATTACTTCCCAGAACTCTCCTAGATCTAGGTCAAATAAACCTTAATATCTAGGTGTTGAACGTAATCATACCCTTCTTCCATTAAGAAATTTAAACTTACTACTATTCCACTTCTTTAGTCCTAATGTAAACACAACTACTACTAAATGATTTTATTTAACAACTCTAACGACTAACGAAAACATGACCATATTTATTTCATAAGCATGATATATAACTGAGATTGCAAATAATAATGATTAAACACTAAGAAATTTCTGACCTACTTGAAGCGATGATCAATTTGCAAGTCCTTGACGCCCGTTTGCTGATGAATATATCTTGCTTGCAATCCTTTAAACCAATGTTTCCAGCTCTATCAAGATACGGGCAAACAACTCTCTCTCTCTTGAATCTATCAACCACTATCCTCTCTAAAACATCACACACTTGACACTATAAAAACATGCGCTACCCTCACTATCTCTACTCTCCTCTCTACGTTCCTTTTTCCTTCCTTGGATGTCACCAAAATCCTCCTCCCTGCTATCTACCCACACCCCTTTTTATACTAAAAGAAAACATCTATCGCTCCCCTAAATCTGGCTGAGTGATAGCTATCGACTAAGACTCTTAATCTATTAACTCTTCTACTTCCTCCACGCAGAGAGTTCACCTCTTGTTATCTTCAGTCTTTAGCGCTCCATTGATAATGATTATGACACCTATCGGCTGGGTGGAGAGGTTAACTTATTGTTTCATTCACTGATGCATCTGCAAACAGTGACTTGAGCGTTCAAATTGCCAGGTCTAGAGTCCATTAAGGATTATAGTTTAGTTTCCAACTTGCACGCTAGTTCATTCTCCTTTCAAACCGGTCTATCAGCTGTTAGTTGCCAACAACTGGAGCTCGTGGAGAAAACTGAATGTGGAGAGGTGATGGTTATCATTTAAAACTGCGAGAGGTATCCTCCATTATTTGTGAACTGCAGTGTATCCGCATGAATCATCACCTCGTGTGCTGTCTGCTGAGTGATGTGCGAAGGAGGAGACGTGGTGTGCGAAGGAGGAGACGTGGTGTGCGAAGGAGGAGGGTAGTCGGTGGTAATACCGACCCCTCCCTATATTAAGGGGGGGTGGTCGATATTACCATCGACCACCATAGCCCAAACAACCAAAACCTAAAACCCGCCACCTTTTATAAGGTCAAAACAATTTCCATTTGTTTTCTTTAATAAACTTTTGCTATTACGTTTAAATACCCTTCCTTTGTTATATTTAAATATTAATCAATTAATGACTTTTGTTAATATAATTATTTAAACATTAATCCTTCCTTAGCCATTACATTTGTAAATATGTATTTTGATTTTTCTAATATTATAACGAGTGGCGTTCTCCTATATATATATTTTCAAATAATTGAATTACGTATATATTATACGTTCGAAAAGTTTATAAAACATGACATATTTATAATTCTAATTATATATACGCATAATCCACTATCACAGTAAACCGATGGCAATATAACTACTGATAATGCGATCACCTTATCTCAACTCCAATAACTACTCTTATGGACGTAATAAACGTAACAGTTACCAATTACATACAAAAATTGGGACACTGGATACGCAGACTAAGCAAGCATCAAGCGACTTTTATAAAAATCAAACAACAAAATATGAAAACCCAACCAATCGATAGAATGACTTACTGAAGGCACTCACCCGAGTGTAACTGACTAAAATTAGGGTCAACTACTATCTCCTTCACTTCCATCGGAAAATATAAGGCATGCTCAGACCTGTGTAGCCAGGTGGAGATGATACCCCGTACCTACCCGGTACTTGTACCTGCAACATCCTGCATCACCGACCACACATGCATATATACATATATCAAAATTTTAACATACAAACCGATGAAGGAGATTCGCGACGTTCCCTGTCTCACCGAGATGAGTGAAGGAAAATCGTCCCCATGCATCCCATACACTCGCAGATACACAACACACAGTGCATAGATGAAGTAAAGTGTCAGTACATAGCAATGAACCATATAATGCCATAAAACATAAATACATAAATACTGCAAATAAAACATATGTCTCATAATCAGATAAAACATGAAACAAAGTTATACAATTCTAAATAACCAATGATAATGTATCTACTGAGAATAATAAGAACAAAGTATCAGTTCACACAAGTGAGGGTACTACAATGTTCTCATTGAATATATTTGGAGGTTTGTGCTCTCAAAGTGGCTTGTTATTCTTAGTTATAATCAAGTACTTATAGAATATATCATATTATATTCCTCTTTTATGCAAATTCATTTCATTACAAGTGGTATTAGAGAATCATCTTAGCATTGTGAAGACAAGAACTGAAGTATTTTTTTTAATAGTCTACATTTCATTTTGAGAAGTGTTTACCTTTCACATTTTGATGAATTTATTCCCGAATTTCAAGGACATCTAAGCTTTGATGACCCAAATTTTAGAGAGAATGGAGCAAAATAAAGCAATCTTATTGTAGAATTAGGGTTTCATCAAACTAGCTCTTAAGGATACAAATGAAATAATTCCTTGGATATTTTTCTTCGAAAATGAGATTTAGGCCCTAACTAAATTAGAGCAAAAAAATAAATTATTTCAACATGTTTGTGTGATTTGTTGCAAGATTACTTTTCCTATCATGATAGGTCATATAACAAGAGGCAAAAATAATGTTGTCGGACTTGGAAAATATCTATATAAGGATGATGTAGAAATTGAGGATATTAATCCTAATGAGGAAATCGACAAAGCTAAGGAATAATTTTCCTTAATGAGGATGGAGATGACTTAGGGAATTTCATTGATGAAGAAGGAGATGCAGAGGAAGATGAGTGAATTGAAATGGCTTATTCATGTATGAAATATAAGGGAGAAAATTCATATCATAAGGCGAAGATAATTTGTTTTATGGGATTTGTAGATGCGTAAAATTAATTAAATTAATATTTAATTAATTATGCCTTTCTACATAATTAATTTAATTAATTGTGTTAGTCCTCTTCCTCTTAAAATTGATTAAATCTTATTTAATCAATTTTATCATTATAACCTTATAATTAATTTATCAAAATTAATTATTCCCCCATTCTTCTAAAATCAATATCATTTATTTCTTCTAAACTCTACTTAGTTAATTAATTTCAATTAACTAAGTTAATCATGTGATTCCTACAAATTACTTCTTCTAATCCTCACTTAGCCTAATTAATTCTTCTAGAAGCATGATTATCATTATTCCCCAATTTTAAATTCCTCCACTCATTCTCTCTCCTCATGTCACATCCTCCTAACTTTCCCACTTGCACTCTAATCACTCTTTAATTCACCTAATCAATTTCCTTAATCATTTGCACATCCATAATCACCTTGATTAGGGATGAGTCAACTCTTTGCAATAATTCTACCCACTTTGATCCTTTAAAGGAAATTCAAATTATTTGAATCTCCCCATGCCACCTCTTCCCAAGGAATTTTTAATTCCTTTATCCATTTAGTCTTCCCACACATCTCTTATTTTGGAATTTTAATTCCTCCTAGCTTCCCCCAAGGAATTTTATATTCCTTTTTCTCTTCCCAATGTACTTGGGGAACTCTTCCCCATGTACCTTGAGAAGTGTGGAGACAAGAAATGCCTTTATGGCATATCTCTTGAATCCCATACCTTGTCCTCTCAATCCTCTCCTCCATTTCAAATCAATCTCAACCCTTCATTATCAAATCAATCTTGGCCTTCCATTTTTGCCCCCCTCCAATCTATAAATTGAAGTCTCTTCTCCTCACAAATTACCCACTTTTAATCTAATCTTATGCTATCCATTTGAGATCCAAAATCATCCATCATGCCATCATAATGCCAAAAATCTTGTCTTATGTAAGCCAATATATCTATCCCTATCATCTAATCAAAATCATTCTTGTTGTATATTGGAGACAAATCCAAAATCCTATCAAAGAGCCAATCCAATCAAGTGGAGAAGGGGCCCATTCTTCAATTCACCTAAGGCTCAATCCGAGGGAGGAGAAGAAGGTATTCAAGTGTCATTTGCATATTTATAATTAATATATGCATGTGAGCACTCTAACCATTTTCTTGTCTTCATTTTGACACACTCAATGGGACCCACATCCCTAGAATCTAATCAATTTTGGCTTGTTTTAGCATTTTTACTCGCAGGTTCTCAGAACAACGTTTGAGACTGCACTTTGGCATCTCCACAACGCTACTTCAACATCTCTGTTTAAACTTAAAATTTCATGCTAACATTTTGTGCAAAAAATGAGAATTGACGTCTCCATCTGTAGATCAGCGTCTCTGTCCCTCTGTTTCAACATCCCCACAGTAACAAATTACCATCTCCATTCAAAAAAAATTCCTGCCTAACTTTAAAAAAAAAACCACAGATCAACGTCTGTGCAGATGTCAATCCATAGGTCAACGTCTGTGTAGACATCGATCCACAAATCAACATCTGCACATCAATGTCTACGCATACACAAATCCATCCACAGATCAACATCTGTGCATCAATGTTTGCACATACGTCAATCCATAGATCAACATTTGCGCATACTTCAACGTCTCCGCCTAGTTACTTTTCTTGCTTATTTTTAAAATTTTATATTTTTAATTTTTGCAAGCTAATCCTTCTTCTGTGTAGGACCTCAATCAATGTCTGCGTAGATGAATCAACGTCCGCGTTTGCACTTCATCATCTCTGTTGTAAGTGTTTAATTTTGGATTTTCACTATCTTTTCTCTATCCTCACAAATTTTTCATCTATCCAAGGCCAAGAACTAGGACTACTAATCACTTTTGCAGGACATTTGTCAAAGAAAATCTTAATTTTTCACTAGCTTAGATTTCTTTTTCGCATTTTAGCTTAGAAAACATCTTTTTGGGGTTAAAAAAAAAAATTGTTTTCCATGTCTTGTGCATTTGAATGCATGTAACCCACTATTACATCGAGTATCCTCTCCCCTCACCTTCGTGGATCTTGGGTGTAAGAGAAAGGTGATTAACAACACCCATCTTTTCTTTTGGTAGTTGAGGGGTATCTTTGATTGGGGATTTCATCACCCCTCAAGGGTATCTCAAATTGGGACTTGTTGGGGATATCAACTCTCCTAGTGTGATCTTGAGTGGGTTTTTCTAAGCCGCTATATAAATATACTAGTCAGGTGGCAGGAGTGTTGAGTGAATTTGACGTATGTGGAGGCCCCCTCTGCACCGACAAGCTCAGTTAAATCCTTAAGTGGCTTGCTTCGAGAATCCGTCATTGGATTGGTGATCCCTCATAAATTACACTAAGAACCTTGTTATAGTAGCCCAAAATCCCACATTCATAGTGTAGGGGATGCAAATTGTACCCCAAAGTTACCTCTCATGTACCCACTCAGGATGAGACAAGAACCCCCCGTATAATAGATCCTCGGATATTCAGGGTAAGAGAATCTGGTAAGCCTGAGAAGTGAGTGAGCTATAAGGGGGAGCCCGTGCTACCAAAATCTCTATCTATGTGCTTGTTTGAGGTATCACTTGTACGAGAGGCCTATTGAATGGTTTCCATCTTCCAACCTAAGTTGTATGTCTGATGCATATTTTCATTTGTGCAAAACCAGTGAAATTTTGTTTGGGATAATCTAGGCCCCCTTCACTTTCACGCTTGTCATAAAGCATTGCCTTGGCCAATGTTCTTGTCATTGTTTGATTTCTCTTGCCAAGAGTAGATAACATCCAAAACATTCCCAGATTTGACCAAACATTTGACCAAACCGTTCAATATTCACTTTGTCACTATCAAACCCCTATTTCACCGCCTCTGCTTGAGTCAAACCTCCAATTAGTTTTCATCCATCCAAATGATTATCAATCCCCAACTAATATCTCTGGCTAGCCATCAATCTAGTCTTGGGTAACCTTCCCCTTCTTCTGCCTATCATCAATTCATTCTCCCATAATCATTTTCATTCCATCCTTGAGGACTTAGCAAATCGATTTAATCAACTTTCCAATCCAATCATCAACCAATCATTTATCAATCAATCAACCTCATCCTAAGGTCAATACTTTGTGAAAGTTTGATTTAGATCTTTTTCTTTAATCAGTCAATCAATTAGATTTTGTGCTTGGGAAAGAATCTCCCCCAAGTACCTTTGCTTAATCATTTTGGTTTGATAAAAACCCTAACCCTTTTACCCTCTTTTTCTTAGGAACGTAAGGCTATCCTAAGTAGAAGAAATCTAGATCAAAAGAATCTTAACCCAAAGGTCTAAATTTTACCTAGCTTGGTTGTCACCTTGCTTTGTGGTTAACATCATCAATTCCCATCTGTCCTAATACAACAACTAAGGTATTATCCTAATCAAATAAATCTTTTCCTAATCCAAGGACCATTCCAATCCAATAAAATCCAACCCAATCCAATCCAAGCAAATCAAATCAAATCCAATAAATCCTCAATCCAATTTGAATTTGCTAAGTCCTAGTGCTCATTTTCGTCTAACATCATCGCATCACTTTTCTTGACAAGTCACCGTATTCGCAACATTTTGAGGTTACCCTTGCATGGTCTACACGTGCTCACAAAAGAAAAAGATAGCTGCCAAAAGAGTTGAAATTCTTGATCACAATCCTTATCAAAGACCCTCTCCAACTCAAATCCAAAATCCAAACATTAGAGCTTGATATGAGAAAATGCTCATGGAAGTTCACAGATCACCTTATCAATCATTCCCACCCCAACTTGCTTACCAAGTTAATCCCATAACCTCCCATCCATATACCATATCTTCATCCATTCCACCTCAACACATTATATCCAATCCTAGTCCATCTCATATTCCTTATCCTTCCCCTACCTTTGACAAAGGGAATGCATCTTTTTCCCCATCCATGTCTTCATATTTTCCTTCATCCACATAACTCTCCTATCCAACATATATACCTCCATCTTCTCCCCCATCCATATCCCAATCCAACCTTCTATCTAATCCTAAACCTCCACATAATCCTCATCACCAAAAATCCACATCATCCCCATCATCCAAGTCCTTTTTTCATAATCTTATCCAAGGAATAGTAGCAAAGGTCCAAACAAAATCCCCACCTCAAAAAAAAGTTGCCCAATCTCCTCAAGTCCTCCATCCACCTCCATCCCCTCCAAATCAAGACAACCCTCAAATCCCTACAATTCACGATACCACCTATTGACCTCCTTTAATGCTTCAATAACTAAGCCCTTAAAGATAAAACTTAGAGATTACACATCCATACTAAGTAGCCATCAAACTCATTATGGAGGTTGATTTAACTTGTCAACCTAGGGACGTAAACTTGAAATGGGTCAACACTGTATGTGCACTAAGACTCTATTATGGACGTCATGATTTAAGAAAAGAACAATGCTGGAATTGAAATGTTGTAAACAAATAATGAAGGAAGTTTAACTTAATTCAACAACTAATATAAACATGCAAACTAACACAAGCTACATAAATGAGATTCCAAACAAACAGATAAGAAACTACTTTGCCCACTTTGGCTACAGGAACAGACACAAAGTAGAGTTTTGTGGCTACGGGGTCAGACACATAGCTGAGTTCTATGGCTACAAGAACAGTCAACTTGCTGGAATGATACTAACTTGATGCAGGAGCACTAGTGTAGTTCTTTCCGATTGAGCAATTTTTAGTGGAATTGCTTGATATCGTGGCATTTCTTCTTGTTTGAGAGTTTAGCGTTGTGGTTTTGGGTTTATTCCCTTGTGTTCGTGGTCTTTGTCGTGTTTGAGTTTCATGGCATTTGGATTTGATCCAGGTGAGTTATCTATTCCGGTATTGGTGTGATTGATAGGTTCTTACCGGTTAGTCTGGCAGTGTGTTGTGCGAAGTTGGATCACATTGCAGTTGATCTCCCTGACTTGAGGATCATGGAGTTATGTTTCTTGTGCCGTGTCTGATGTTCCTAGAGGACCGTGCATTGTTTTATGCATTTTGGAAGTTGTTCTTAGTGATTTGAGCCAACATATTACCATTACATGTTTCTTGAACCGGTTGGTCTTTGGGCTGACTTGATCAAGGGGTGAACCCACACTAGTGGGTTACACTTTTTTGCCAACTTTGACACTTCAATTTTCATTTTTTAAAAAAACCTCACATTCAGACACTTATTACTGCTAAACCATAAGGAACTTGTGGATGATGTGAACTAGTGATTTGTGATATTTTGTGTGTAGATTCTAAATATATATTTTTTGAATCAATTTATTTTCATTTTTCTTTCTGCCTCGAAAACTAGTTTTTGACAAAAAATAACATTTTTAAAGAGTGATACTCATTTGGTATGGCATAACTTTTTTTTTTTTTTTTCTAAAATAGATATGAATGTGATTCTTTCGAATTTAGTTTTATGACATCCATATGTAATGTTTCCAATTGGTTTCATAACATTATCTTCAATATTTCATATTTTATTAATATTTGAAGTCGAGTTAACTATAATTCTGACATATGTTCATTTTGTTGATCATAACTTGTTGTTTATGTATCCAAATTCATTTTTTTGTTGTTGGAAAGAGGACTTCAATACCTAGTGCATAGATATTTTTCATATTTTTTTTTCACTTGTTTACTATTTTTCCATAACCATTGAACTCGAAAGTTGATGTTCAGTATGAAACCTATGTTTAGTTAATCTAAAAAAAAAATTGTAATAAAATCTTTATATATTAAAATAATAAACATTAGAAAGATTGCTTTGAGTACTACTATCATGCATTTGGGTTTGTCAAAATTCGTCCATTTGAGCCCCCAATTTGAGCTTCGAAGGCAAAAAATCTGCAGAAACCATGAGAGGTTTGGGTCGAAGGGGGTTCAATCAAGCCCCCCTCCCCCTTCGATATTAAGAGGATGTTGAGAGATTAACTTGAGTAGAATTAGAGAAGAGGGAAGAAGAGGACATGTGTTTGGTTGTTGACGAACCTATGTGTGTAGAGGAAGATGAAGAGGTTGCAATAGAAAGTGAGAATGCAATGAAGTAAATGGTTGCAAAATAAAGTAAAGCTACAATAGCATGTATTTTTGAAAGCATGGAGAGTGTGGTGAGGTTACAATAGGGGGATGTATGAGTGAAAGCATGGAAGAGGAGAAGAAAGATGGATATCTAGTAGAAGTGGTGAAATATCCTTTGCAAAAAATGAAGCAATGGAGAGAAGAGAATGCATCTGAGAGTAGAGATGAGGAGATTCCAATAGACAATAAGGAAATAAATGTTATGGCAAAAGACGTTGAATAAGAGGTATATGTGTATGAGATGGTCAAAGTGGAGGGGGTGATTGTAGAAAAAATTGTAGAGTGTAGTTGGTGGAGAATGTTAGACTTGGGTGGGTTGAATCCACGAGGAAGAGGAGAGGATTTGAAAAGAGAGAAAAAGAGGAGAAATAAGAAGAGAAGTGTTGGGTGGACGAGGTTGGGTTATTTTGGACATGGGTCCACAAGAGGGAAGAGAAATAAATAACAAACTTGGTAGATGAGGACAATCTATTTACCATTCAGATGTGGAAGAGGCTAAGGTTTAAGACCTTTGATGTGCCTAAAGTAGTATTGAGGTCTAATGTGGATTTTTTACAACCTAGAAAGGTAGGTCTATTAATCAACACCATTTTGTGAGCTTATGCTCACAAAATTCTTACCGAATGTGTCTAATGTGGAAGCATTTGGTACATGAGCAATCAACATCAACCAAAAAAATTCACGTTCAATTTTCTTTTTTAATTCATTTTTGTGTGTGTTTAAGTTGGTTTTTAGTGTTTTCTTTCAAAGATATTTCTAGGATTAATTAGCAAAATTTGAAGATTTAATCTTGTTAAATGGATTAATAAGTATCTGAGATTAAAATTTGATGAAAATTAGCTAAGTATCAAACAAGTTATGAAATTTTAATGGTTTGATAGGTTTGCAAACCACTTGTTTAGCTAATGGCTTAGTTAATTTAAAGCAATGTTTGCCAAAATATTGATATGTTGAAAAAAAGGAAGAGCTTGCAAGTTTGGTGTTTTAAGCCAAAATAGTATTTTATGAACTGCTTGGTTTTGTAAAAGGTTAATCCACCAAAATACATTTAGATTTAGTGGATTCTTAAGTTTGTGAACTCGTCAATTTCTTGAAAAGTGATTTTGTCAAAAGGTGAGTTTGTTGAAGAGAATTTTCGCTCAAATATTTGGTATCTTCTTATCTTGGAAATTTTCTTAATTCATGAACGATTTGGTTCGTGAAAAGGAAAATCATCAATAAATATGTGCTAAAAGTTGTTCATGGAAGAGTGAGTTAGTTGAAAGTCATTTTTACCGAATGTAGATAATATCAACACTTTCATTAGTTCACACTCATCCCGACATCAAAAGAGGTTCATGAAAAATTAATTTTTCCTTAAGAAGAATATGAAATATTGATGGTGGTCATAATCCTTGTTCTTAGAATACATTCTCAAAACAATATTTTAGTTTGGGAATATTTAAAATAACTATAGGTTGTTAAACTTCTACAATGAAAATATCAAATATAAATCCAATAATTATTTGTATGGTTTGGTCACATGAGAAGAGATGAGTAGATTTTGTGGAAAGTGCAAACGATGAAGAAAAGACAAAAATATAGTTGGGTCGATTAGTTCCTTTAACAATTCTTGGTGAACCATTCAACTTCCACAACATTGTCTATTTAGTTTTTCAATTGAAGAAATTGACAACCATCTAACTTCCACATTGTGAAGTATAAAATCGTATCAATGTTCTTTATTGAGTGGTTTGGAAATTTGGAGTAAAGGAACATTGGTGAGCATTAGGTATGGTTGAATCAATAGGAGTTTTTTGTGAGGTTTGTCACATCCATGTTTCTATGAGAGTCAACATCATTATAAGGAGAGTTTGTTGTAATAGGCTTGTATGCTTGTGTTTTTGTAAGAGCTTATAGTGCTCATGTGGAAGTGTGTCTGTAATAATTGTACTCTTTTTGCTAATAAATAAATTAAAGCTTGTTGTGATCATTGATATTTGACTGACTTTTATGAGTTGTTTTTTAATTGGTTGCATGATGAGACAATATGATAATACCCCTATCATGATTGTATCACAATCTATTGAAAAATATTAAATACAATAATTAAATGATAAAATATAATTTAATTTTGGACTAATATGGTGATCCATAAGGATTTAGGAAAAGATAACACATCAGCAAGAGGATTCACTTATGAATTTTTAAATTGTGAAGCATTTCAAAAGAACTAATAAGAAACTACTACGAACTACTAGATCCCTCAAGGGAGGGGGGGAATGAACACAGACAGTGAAAATGGTGATTTTGGCTTAATTCAATGTGTGAGAAGTTAAATTGACTAATTTGACTTTATTTATTCATTTTTAGACAAGATGACCTTTAAATTAATAGATGGATACTTTCATCTCTTATTTGAAGACATGGAGAGAGCAAATTAGAAGAAAAGGGAGAGATTTATTTAATATTTTAGATGTAAAGAACAAGATATGAAAGTCAAAATACAACACAAGGAAACTGTTATAGGAAAATTACACAAGAATCCCTAAATACCAAAGATCACATGCAAGTTAGGAAACACAAATACTGCTTTCTTCACACTAGTTATTGTTTATAATGTTCCAAGAGAATCTTGGAAGATTTGCATTTTTCATTCCAACTTTTTGTTGGTGTTATGTTTCCAAGATAAATATTTTATTTATGGTATGATTTGATTTGTTTTATGTTTTTTTACAAATTTTAAATCATCCTTGTGTACTTTGAATGCACACTTTCAACTCTAGTTGAAAGGAATTTCATGGTTATTTAGATAGAATTCAAATAGAATAGGATGGGTGACTTAATTTTAACTAATAATTTTCACCATTAGTATTAGAGCAACAAGTTCCTATATATTTGTAGGAAATTTTGGTGAAACATAAGATCTATGTATGTATAAACATTTTCAAAAGTGTTTGACAAGGTGTTGTAGGAATCATTGGTCATATGGTACAATCATGATAAAGTCACTATAGAAACTATTGAGGATCTCCAATCATCCAATGAGAATGTTCTAGAAAAGAAAGAAGCCTTTGGGAGGCATATCACTTCAAAGGAAGAATTAAATAGTTTCAAGCTAGCAAGGGGAACAAAAAAGAATACTTCATTAGATTACTTGAATAGTTACAATTAGGGTTGTTGAGTTGTTGATTGTTGGGAGATTGTTGTAGTTTGTTGGATTTGTGTGAGGCCCTACCCCGACTCATCCTAGCATTTCTGTTATTTTCATATTGAGACTATTATGGATGCTTATTTTTATGCATTATGGATTTAGAACTTATATGATTCCATGATTTGGATAACATTGACGTATATTGATGCTTCATTTTTATGCATTATGAATATGAAACTTTATATGTTGCTAGAATAGAATTACTTTGAAATCATGTATGTCATTATTGGATTTGCAGGACTTCATTTTGATGATAGAAATAGGATGCTTATAATATGAATGGATCAATTTTGAGGATTATGATAATTGCTTATGTGGAATCAATTGGAATATATGAGATATTGATTTATTACTGTCAATTGTATGAGTGTTTGATGTGTATTGGAATTCATGTATTTAATAATATATTTGTGGTTATTTGGAATTACTAATGTGTTAATTGAGATGCGCAGGAAAATTATCCATGTGACCATGGAAATAATATGGAGAACCAAACCTAGACCTATGTACATTTGTTAAGCCAGGGGTTGTCTATTTGGAGAGACAACACCTCATTTGTATTGTATTTTATTTGTGAAAGTAAATGATGCATGTGTGTTAAATTGATTTTATTAATTTGTGTAATCTTACAAGAGACAAATTCCATGTGTGATTTTTTATAATGTATTTTATTGTGTCACTTGACACATGTGCTGATTAGTGTCATTGATTTTGACTCGTCTCTTGGAGGGAGTTTTGTTTCTACCAAATCCATTTCAAACATATGAGTGTGGTCCCAAATTTGCCTTGGGTAGGGAGTCTTGGGAGTGGTCAACTCAAGTTTGACCCGTAGGTTAACTTCAGTTGGGTTTCTAAAGGGTCAAATGGATTCCTAGGGTCAGTTTTAGGGCTTTTCCAAAGGTCCAAAGGGTATACCTATGGGTTAGGGGTATTTTTAAACATGTGACTACTCCCATGTGTCTATTTAGTCACCTCAAAAAGAGGTTTTCCCAAGGTGAGCGAAAATTCAACTTAGAAGGTTCCTCCTAGGATAGACAACCTTCCCTTTTGGTGTCAGACTCTCTTCCCCATCCTCTCTTACCTTTTCTCTTTCTAGTTTTAGCAACATGTAAGAGGTTGGGAAGAACAACCAATGGGAACTCTCACTTTACCCAAGGGGTTGGGAAGAGTGAGAGAGGCCTTCTTAGGCAAGGATTAGGGACTTAGTGAGTTAATCACCCACTCTCCATTGTTGGAGATCATGCAAATTTTTAAAGAATAGTTGTAGGATAGAAATTTTGGTCAAGTGTTGGCGAAGAGTTTGTGTGGATTTGGGCTGCTCATCCCCAACTAGATCTATCAAACCTTTTGGCAGATTAAGGTTGGTTCTTACTTCTTTTTTTTATGTTGTATATGTTTGTTTGGAGAAATGCTTGTATGGAAAAAGATGTGTATATGTATTTTGCTTTGTAGAAGAAAAATGTAATTTCCTTCCTTTGTTTCTTTTTATGTTTTCTTGTATTGGGAGTGTCCAAGGCCTTCTACTCTTGGGAGAGTAGGATGGTCTTGGGGTGGAAGAAGTATGACAACCTTGGGTGAGAGGCTCTCCTTTATGGAGAGTGATCTCAAGGGTGTTCTTTGTGACCCTTGCTGCATAGCCTTGTGTATGCATTTGAGGGTTATAAGGGGAGAAGATATGACTTATATGCCTTTGGGGGGCATAAGGGTGTGGAGATGTATTTTGTTATATTTTGGTTGCCATGAGGTGGCTTGAGATGTTCCATGCTTGCAGTCTCCCCAATGGTATTTGGTCCACTTCCACCCATGGAAAAATCATCACAAGTTGTGGTGAAGTGTAGCCTTGGTTGGGAAAAATTGTTGTTGAGTGTTTACCCCTTTGTTTGTTGTGAATATTTGTGTGTAACCCGTCTAGTGCTTGGTTCTCCAAGCTCGGGGGTAGCTTCTAGTAAGCCTAGGCTGGGAGGTGAGCACTCCATGGTCAAGCCTTTGTTCTATTTGCAGGTTGCTTGGGATGGGAAGGAAAGGAAGAAATTAGTTGCTGGTTTTTACTTAAGTTGCAGAAAAGATTTAAAAAAAAAGAGTTGTACTTATTATTGTAGCTTTGTAAAGGATAGCCAAATGATGTATTTATTTTCCAAAAGTAAAGAAATGCATGTATTTTATTTAAAGTTCTCTTTCAAAGGAAAGGAGAAACTAGAAGGGTTTTCAAACCCCTTTGTATTTGTTATCTACATTGTATACTAAGTACGCTTTAAAGAAATGCTTCATTCTATTAATATACCTTTGCAAAATGAAATGTGTATTACTTTTATCAAGCCCCTATAGTTACTAAAATGATATTTGTTGTGATCTTGTCATATATAAAAATATAAGTTCATTTATTTCCTCATGTAAGTAAACTTATGGAAAATGGGAAAAGCATGCACATAGGCCTTTGATGTTAAATACAACTACAAATTTAGTGAAATAGGTTTTAATATATTTAACTTTAAGTTGTTCTTTTTAATGTTTCCTAGGCTAATATAGTTGCTGTTATAGTTTATTACTTTCTGTCATTTAATTAATTGCAGGAAAATGAAACTAATTAGTGATACATTTCTAAAGTTAGCATTTAAGATTTGCAAAAGAAAAATATATAGAATAGAGCTTGCTGTTGGTGTGTATTTTAAATATTAGTTTACAGAATGCTTATGACATAAAAAAAAAGAAAAGATAGAATATAACGATCACATATTTAGCCTATTAGAAATGAATATATCACCCATTATCATGTTGTAAATGGAATTATTAATTTCTGCATATATAAAAAGATTAATCAGAAAGGAAACTTATAGTTGCTTAAAGTGTGTTATTGAAAAAAAAATACCTATATTTATATATAAATGTATGTATATATATATATATATATGTATATAAATGTATATATAAGTATATACATATATATATAAATGTATATATATATATAAATGTATATATATATATATAAATGTATATATACATACATATATATATGTATATACATACATACATACATACATACATACATACATACATACATACATATATATATATATATATATATATGTATGTTATTAAAAAAAAAAATACCAAAAAAAAATGTAAAAAAAAAATATACTAGTGTAGCTGTGCTTTACCCCCCCCTCGGCCCTACGAGAATGCACGTAGGCGAGGAGAGGGAAAGCGCCCCCGCTCTGTGGGCGGTAACCCCCAGCGCGGCCGCAACCACCTCTGTGGGCCGCAACCCACAGTTGGGGAAGCTTTGACTCCCCCTTGTGGGCGGCGTCTCGCAGCGACGGTGCAACCGGGTCTGCGGGCTGCGTACCATAGCGGCGGCGCAGCCGGGTCTACGGGCCGCGTACTGCAGTGGCGGCGCAGCCGGGTCTGCGGGCCGCGTACCACAGCGGCGGCCTTGGCCGCCTTTGCGGGTCGTGACCCGCAGGCACGACTGCGGCCGTCCCTGCAGGGAGCTCCTGCGGGTAACCTCTGCCACCCCTCCCCGCTCCCCTCTCCCCTTCCCTTCGCAGTCCGCTCGACCTCCTCTGCCCTGCGTGAAAACTCTGCCCCTTCGGCTCCGCCCAAAAATAAAACCCAGGCCGCCGCCTCCTCCCTCCTGACCCTACAACAAACTTGGATTTGGGCCTTAGGGCAAAAGAAAAAAAAAAAAAGAGATGTTAATACAAAATATAATAAGATAAAAAAAAGAAAGAATGAGTTTAGGGTTGCCACACCCAAGGTATATATAGGGTTAGCATAAAGATTTTAGATTCTTGTTTAAAAAAAAATAGAAAAGAAAAGGGGGGGAAATACCCATTTAAATTTTGAATAGGGTTTTCCCCATCCCTTTAACTTATAATATATGTTAGTTTGGTTTTAATAAAGGAACTTTTCATCCTCCACACACACACATACATATATATATATATATATATATATAAAATATGTATGTATGTATGTATGTATGTATGTACACTAGACATACATATATATATGTATATGTAAATATAAATGTATATATATATATATATATATATATATATATATATATATATATATATATATATATATATATATATATATATATATATATATATATATATATATATATATATGCAAAATTGTGTATATATATATATGGACAATTAATATCTAATTTTAGATTAATAGATTTACATTCATATTTTTATTTGATGCATTAAATTTAAATTCTTTGGAGATTGACCTTTAGGGAGTTATAGTGATTTTTTTTTTAAGTTATGATGGCCCCTTTAATTTGACACATTTTAATTAATGGTAATTTTGCATAATAGGTTTATTAATCTAAATGTTAGGACTCATTAATTTATTTTCCTAGCAATTAAAAGGCCTTTAGAGATTAATTATTTCTCTTGTCGATTTAATTTTGAACCTTGTTTAAATGAGTTAATTTTTTTATTCATTGAAGGAATAATATTAACTCCTTGGAGGGACAACATCCCGTTTTTAAATATAAAATAGTTTCACCAAATTGATTTAGTTTTTTTTAGATCAGTTCAAAACTTAGTTAAGACAAGACTTGTTGTTGCATTTTTTAGCAAACTTAGTTTTATTAGGTTAAGTTTTTTAAAAAAAAATTTATTCCGTTTGTGCCCAAAAGTTTAGGTATGACAATTTGGTTGTTGGACTTGGATATGTTGTTTGCATTGATGCTACTATTGCAATTGATTTCTTCTGGATTGTAGTTGTTAGATAGTTCAAATAACCAGAAGACAACTGAGAGGGGGGGTGAATTAGTTGTCACCAGATTACCAGAACCTTAAGCAATTAAAAATTTAATATCGAAACCGAAAAGATCAATACTGAAATGCATAAACCAATTACCAAAATAGCAGATATACCAATTAAGCACAAGTAATAATAAGAGAACAAATACCATCCACATGACACCAAGATTTGTACATGGAAAACCTAGTAAAGGGAAAACCCACGGTGGGAAGCCCACCCACAGTCAGATAATACTTCTGTAGTATGTGATTACAAATGAGGGGCTTGCACTTGCAGGAAGGCCAACAAACTAGAGCACACTACTCATTAAAAAAGGAGTCTCACTGACTACAAACAAATCCAGACTACAATCCAAAAGAAGGAATGAACTGCAATGATAGCATCTCCTATGCCTGAATATAGTTCCGGTTAATCTCAATAATAGAGGACTAAATCCTCTTACCTAAACCCAACTTGATCACCAATGATCGACCAAATCCTCTGCATGAATGATTATTATATTATTCGCTCCTTACATATCCTTTTCATCCTCACATATCTGATCTACAATAAGATCTTACATCATATATATACAAACCCTCGACCACAAACAATAAGGTCGACCACTAGATATTAAAGCAATTACATAGTTATAAAACATGCCGTCCTGAGACCAAACAAATAATATCCAACCCATAAGACATCCTGGAAACACATTGAGAAGTCCAATCAACATGTTACATTAAGTCAGTCCATAACCTAGATAGCACCGGACCCAATATAGGTCCACACACGCTAAAAAAAAGATCCCAATCAACCAAGTCTCGAACATGATCACCATCAGCATCTCGAATCTCTACTAGAAGCCGTACCAAGACCACTTATGCAAAACATCAAAGATCTTCAACAAAGCTCTGCCGGTGAAACCCTCACCAGAACAACAAACCAAGCTTACCAGCATACATGATAACATCCGATCACCAAATCAAAACCAACTGACTGAACATGAATCTGCGTGGCATGAATATCAAATCTAAATTAATTCCAAAAGCCAAAACATACTGGAGCATACCGGATCATCATGATCTAATCCAACTAGAAACCAAACAACCTACCGGGACTAGAAGGATACCGGTAAAGTAGCCAAAACAACTAGTATTGAAATCAATGACAAAACATCAATGCAACACATAATCAATTCCTTGAAATGGCCAACAATTTCCCCCTTTGGCATTGATGACAACACTAGATGTGAAAAAAATCCAAGTGCCAAGAAATGCCAAACAAATCCCCCACAAAAGAATATAGCAATGAAGTTCTAAAATTTCTCCCCCTAATGTATATATCCCATAAGTTTTTCAAATGAATATCTCCCCCCCTTTGACATCAATGCCATAATTCTGACAAAACTATCAAAGCAAAATCATAAACCACTGAATCACAAGGCTAACTACTCCCCCTGAGCAGTAGCATCCCCACATCAATCCAGAATGAATAATATATCTGATAATGCATACCAAAATGATGCCAAATAGCATCAATCGGTTTTCTGCTAGAGGGGTAGAAACCCCTAATTTGTCTTTGAGGTACTCAAATGATTCTTTAGGCAAAGGTTTAATGAAAATATCTGCAATCTTCTCTTTAGTGTTCACATAAACCAGTCTAACTTCATTTTATTCCACCTTCTCCTTCAAAAAGTTATACTTGATAGATATGTGCTTTGTCTTAGAGTGAAATATCAGATTCTTTGATATGTCTATAGCAACAGAGCTATCAGAGTGAATAACTACTGGTCCAATGTAATGCACTTTTATGTCCTTCAACATTTTCTTCATCCATAAAACTTGTGTATAATTAGTAGCAGCAACAACATACTCATCTTCTGAAGTAAATAAAGTAGTACATGATTGTTTCTTGATCCATGAAATAAGTTTCTTTCCAAGAAAGAAAGCTCCACCGGAAGTACTTTTCTAATCATCAACATCACCTGCCCAATCTACATTTGTATATGCACATAAGGTAAAGTCATCATCCTTAGGGTACCACAAACCATATTCAGATGTACCTTGTAAGTATCTAAAAATTCTTTTCACCGCACTCTTGTGATTTTCTCTAGGATCACTTTGATATATTGATATCTTGATTTTCTCTAGTTTCACTTTGATATCTGGATGCAATTTTCTCTAGGAGTCTTCCGATTCTCTGTTCCTCTTCCCTGTTCTTCAGTTATTGTTGAATTTTCTGATATTGCCAGAGTAACTGGTTCAACATTCTATTTTGGTAAAGGTGTTACCAGTTTAGTTATGATCATTTCCACTATCAATTCTTGCTCATAAACTCTGATTTAACTTCTATTCAGCTCATCCACCTTGACATTAGTGCTCTCCACAATTCTCTACAATCTCTTGTTATAACATCTATATGCTTTGCTTTTATTAGAATAACCAAGAAATATTCCTTCATCACATCTAGGATCAAATTTGCCAATAAAAGCATCTCTTCTTATATAACATTTTCTACCAAAGATTCTGAAATACTTAACTATAGGTGTATTGCCAAACCATAATTCATAAGGTGTCTTACCGGTTTCTCCTTTGATATGTACTCTGTTGAATGTATAATTGATGTGCTCACTACTTCTCTTGAGTAGATATGAGGTAGATTATCTTCCATCATCATGGTTCTAGCAACATCCAAGATAGTTTTGTTCTTTCTTTCCACAACTCCATTCTGCTGAGGTCTCCGGGGAGCAGAAAATTGTCTCCTTATGCCATGCTTCTCACAAAAGTTATTGATGCTCTGCAAAAAGGATTAGAAAATCTGTTTGATGGCAACACACACAAGAGCACAAGAAACAAACGTTAGTGTTAGCAACAAAAGATTATCCTAAACAGGCATATCAAGAGAGATATTAAGCATGAAATAGAAAGCATATAAACATAGAATAAAATAGCTAATCAAGATGCTCATAGTTGCTCCTCCCTTGTTCCTCTCCTCTCCAAGTTCCACATGAGTGTAGCTCTCAGCTTTTAGCACTAGCCATGGATGCCATATGGAGATTCAAGATAGTTGAATATGATAAGCAAATGCTATGCAAGTGTAGATAGTGATGCTATGAAAAAGCTCTATGCTAATACCAATATAACAACAATACTCTAATGCTTCTTTCTTTGCTTGAGGAGAAGGGTTCTATTTATAGAAGAAATGGGGAAATGAAGGGTTAAGATTGAATGGTTTAATCAAGGGCCAAGTTTGAAAGTTGGGGATCCATGTGCACAATTGACACCAATAAAATGGTGACAAGTGTCAACATAGGATTGGGTTGAGAGAAGAGGTTGGAGGCATTAAAGGCCTGAGAAGACCTCATGGTTATCTAGAGGCTAAGGGTCAAGTCCAAATTAAGATTACCCACTGGATTAAGAGTTAATCCAAGGATAAACCTTTGTGCAAATGTTTAAGAGATAATCATGGTCAAAGCATTAATGGCCTGATGAGACCTTTGGGTTGGGTAGAGGTTGAGTCAAAACAAATGTTTTAACCATGTGGGAGGGTTTGAGGTAACCATTAATGGTTATTGGAGACTTTGGGGATTAAGTGGTTGAAGGTTGAAAGCCTTCAATGGTTATCAAAGACTTTGAGCCATTTAGTGGTTGAAGGTTGAAAGCCTTTAATGGTTATCAAAGACTTTGAGGGTTTGAGAAGTGACTTCCCTTTGCTTAGGGATGTGACAAAGTTTAGAGGAGAGGTTAGGTTATTTAGAAGTGATTAGAAAATTCTAGAAGGGGTTTAGGCATACAAGTGGATTTTGTAGGAAAATGCAAGTGGGAGAAATTTTGGTATTTTCAATTAAAATAAAATCATTTATTTCAATTAAATGGTGTAATTTGCATTTGGATAAATATTCAAATAAATATTAATTTATTTAAATGAGAAAAATGAAGATAAAGCATTAAAATGCTTGAAGACTTTGAGGGAAACCATTAAAGGCTTGAAGACTTTAAGGAAAACCATTAAAGTCTTAAGAAGACTATAGAAGGAAGCCATCAAGTTTGAAGACTTTAAAGCCATCAAGTTTGAATACTTTAAGGGAAACCATTAAAGGTTTCAAGTGGGTGAGGATAAATAGGATTTTAAATAAATAATTTATTTAAAATAGTTGTGCAACTTGCTTTTGTAGGAAAATACAAATGGGTGGAGGATAAAGGTGATTTAAATAAATTATTTATTTAAAATAATTGTGCAACTTGCTTTTGTAGGAAAATACAAGTGGGTGGAGGATAAAGGTGATTTTAAATAAATTATTTATTTAAAATAATTGTGCAACTTGCATTTGTAGGAAAATACAAGTGGGTAGAGGATAAAGGTGATTTAAATAAATGTTAATTTATTTAAATGTGAGAGGTAGGATTTTGGGGGATTTAAATAAATATTAATTTATTTAAATGTGAGAGAATATTTAATTAAATAAATATGATTTATTTATTTAATTAATGGTCTGAATTTGGTTAAGTGAATTAAATCAAATAAATTGAATAATTTATTTAATTAATAGGAGAAGAGGGTTAAGATGAATTAATTAAATATTAATTTAATTAATTATTAATTGATGGTTAAATAATCAAATAAATACTAAGTATTCATTTAATTAAGTGGACAGATTTATGTGACTACATTTGCCCCTCTTTGAGACGGTGCGGTTTATCGCGTAGTTTCAAAGAAATAAAAATAGGTGTGAAGAAATGCCCCATAAAATGTAAATTTAATGGGTGGTATGCCCCCTCGAGAGATGGGCCGAATTTTTTTTTGAAAAATCGAGCGATCTCTCGAAAAAGAATGAAAAGTGGAGGGGAGGTAGAATAGAAGAAATTAGAACTAATGATGAAAGAATGGGAGAAAATGGAGTGAATATGAAGAAACAACAAGCCAGTGGGTACCCTGAGGTCATGCAAGAGATACATAGCAGATGTAGTGTGGGGTTTGGATTGATGCTATACAATTGATCAAAATTGGTTGGACAATCTGGTGCAATCGGTTTAATTGCCCCGGTCAAGTCAAAGCGTGACAGTTGATGTCAGTTGGTCGCTTGGACATGATAAAGTCTGAGTAAGTGAATCAAAGTGACCTGATGTGACTTAGACAATTGATATAATTGCCTGATGAAGTCAAGGTATATGAAGCAAAATACTCGTTGAGACGTAGACAATTGATGTAATTGTCTGTTGGATTGTGTTTGATTGGTTGATCAATTGATAGTGTGTGCGTGTGATGGATGGTTGTGGGGAATCATGGCAGCCCCGTTGAGACTAGGTCATTATGATAAATGCCTGATGTAGTCTAGGATTACCATAATCGATTACCTGTTGAGACCCGAAGATACTTGATCAGAGTATCTGTTGATATTCTAGGTGTGTGAGAGTCGATGTATCTGTGTAGACAGAGTAACTGGCTTAATTTTGTGGATGAGTGAGGATGGGAAGCGATGAAGGGATTAGGATGATGTTGATGATCAAGATAGGGAGGGTGAGGGGGGATTTGATGTTAGATAGAAGATATGGAGGACTAGGACCGAGTCCTATGGAAGAAGATGAGTAAAATAGAGTATGCATTATTATGACTATGTATGCATGATATGCAACTATTATGAATGTATGGATGGGTGGAATGCAATGAAATGCAATATATACAGATGAGATGGAATGATGATCCATGGTGCTTTATTTTTCATCATTGAGCTTTAAAATGTTGTAAGAAAATACAAGCAACTTGACATAAAGATTCAAGATGACTAGAGTATTTCTTACATGGATTTTATATAGCAAGTTAATACAAGCAACTTGATATAATGGATCAAGTTGACTTGAGTATTGCTTGCGGAACAGACAAGGATTATCTCCTTTCATGCATGACTTGGATCGTCCTCCTTGATCTTAGGCTGATCATATCCTGAGACAAGTGCATACCGTAATAAGAGATAAAACCTTTATCCAGTTTGGATGAGGTAGGAGGAACCAAAGAAAGAGCATTGTACCTGCAAACAAACAGTATATACATAAAGAATAAAGAATATGGATCCTTGGTAATGGTTCATGCTCATATGGTCGAGGTATACGGTGTAGTCAGCAAGCCGTAGTGATCTATGATTGTATTTTTGCCTATGATCACATAGCTTAGTGAACTTCCCATGTAGACACCATTAGTACATGCCCCAGAACTTCATCGGAATAATGTGCAAACGATACAAAATAATGCTGAAAGATCCCGATATAAATTACTAGACCATAAATCAACCAAGTATTTGATAGCTTAACATAATTTTCTTGTCAAAGAAAATGTCACTTTTGTCTTTGTTTTGGTAAGGAAGGATGCATCCTTGTTGAAGATAGTTTGATTGTTGATGTTGATTGTGTGGTTGATTGGTAAATGGTCATTGTGTGAGTAGTTTGTCAATGTTTATTTTGGTATCTGCATGGATGGGTATGTACAAGGTGTTGCCATGTTTTTGTGTGATTTTTCAATGGTTTTGTCGATGTTTTTGGATTTTGAATTGTTTTGAATGTTTTTGGTATTTTTGCGAGATATTTTTGAATGTTTTTGGATTTTTGATGATTGTTTGAATGAAGAACTTAATGAATCATAAGACAATGTAGAATCCACTTCCATCAATAGGTTAAAGGCATTGCCCCCAGTTTTAGACATGACTATGAAAAAGTGGGATGCAAGATGTATGGAGTACTATCATAATTGCAGAGGAATAACAAGCCATGTTTTTTGGATGGATGGATGTATGTATGAAGTAGATGTGATCGCAACAAGTCTGAAAGACAATGGAGCCATAGCCTTTACGAGTGGTGCCTGTTTTCCAGGTTTTCACCACCGTACTTACCCAAGGTGCCACCGGAGTGGTTGTTCACTGTTTGGATGCATGATTTTTCTTTACTTTTTTTGAATGTTTTTGTATTTTCTTCAAGACATTTTTCTGAATGTTTTTGGTATTTTCTAGTATGTAGGGGAGCCTGATGCTCTGTACAGCTTAGGTATAAAACCGTTTGAGGTGCATGCTATTGATTGGATCTGTGAGCGATTCTCCTTCTGAAGTAGCCAACTGATATGCCCCGGATCCGAATACAGCAGTGACAACATATGGGCCCAGCCAGTTTGATTCAAACTTGCCCTGATGTTCTCTGTTTGGTTGGTTGCCAGGATTCTCTCAAAGAACAAGATCACCTACCTCAAATGTATGAGGTCTAACTCGGTGATTGTAGCTTCTGCTCATGCACTGCTGATAGGCTTTGAGGTGATTGTATGCAGCTTGTCGTTTCTCATCAAGTAACTCTAAGTCCTGAAGATGGGATACTCTGTAGGCTTCGTCATCGATGAGATTGTGCAAGGAAACCCGTAATGATGGTATCTCGACCTCAATAGGCAAGATAGCTTCTGCACCATAGACCAATGAATAAGGAGTTGCACCTGTAGGGGTTCGAATGCTAGTTCGATATGCCCATAGTACCGGATTTAGTTGAACATGCCAGTCACGGCCGGCATCATTAACTGTCTTCTTTAGGATCCTCAATATGTTTTTATTGGATGCTTCAGCCTGACCATTTCCTTGTGGGTAATAGGGGGTGGAAAAGTGGTGTTGGATATGAAATTTCTCACAAAGTTCACGGACATCCTGATTTTTGAAAGGGAGACCGTTATCTGTGATGATGGACATGGGCACACCATACCGGTAGATGATGTAGTTGAGGATGAATGAGGCGATCTGCTTGCCGGTGACTTGGGTTAGTGGAACAACTTCGATCCACTTTGTGAAATATTCGGTGGCGGTAATAATGAATTTATGGCCATTGGATGAAGATGGATGAATCTTACCCACAAGGTCAAGGCCCCATTGACAGAAAGGCCATGGTGTCGTGATTGGTTGCAGTTCCTGAGCTGGTGCATGTATCAGGTCGCCATGAACTTGACATTTCTTGCATTTTCTGACAAAGTAGTAGGAATCCTTTTCCATAGATGGCCAATAATATCCAGCTCGCAGGAGTTTCTTGGCGAGTGATGGACCACTTGAATGAGTCCCGCAAATTCCTTCATGTACCTCTTCCAAAGCCTTTGTTATCTCACCTTGTTCCAGACATCGAAGGAGAGTACCATCAAGACCGCGTCGGTATAGGGTTTCGGCAATAATGGTATATCGAGCAGTTTGGCGAATGAAGGTTTTACGTTGGTTATTTGATTGGTTGGGAGGAAGGGTGTGATCACGGAGATAGGTGTAGAACTCACCGTACCATGGGGATTCAGAACTGACAAGGTGACATATCATCTCAGATTCAGGGATATCATAAGCGGGGATCCAAAGCTGTTCGACCAAGAACTCATAACGTGTTGAATTCTGTGGAAGATCTAGGAGAGATGCGATGGTAGCCATAGCGTCAGCAACTCGATTCTGATCTCTCGGTATCTGCTCAAAAGTGATAGTAGCAAATGATGTCTTTAGAGTGTCCACCATTTTCTTATATGGCATGAGTTTATCATCTTTGGTCTGATATTCATCTGTTGCTTGTCGAATGACTAGTTGTGAGTCACCATATACTTGTAGTTCTTGTAATTTCCATTGTACGGCTAGCCTGAGTCCTGTGATCAAGGCCTCATACTCTACTATGTTGTTTGTGCATGGAAATGCAAGCCTGTAAGACTTCAGGATACTGTCACCTTGAGGTGTGATAAACAGAATGCCTACCCCCGAGCCGTGCCTAGTGTATGACCCATCAAAATATAGTTTCCATGGTTGTGCTATTGTGATCATGAATATCTCTTCATCTGGAAAATTGGAAATAAGAGGATGATCGCCTGTGAGGGGTGCATCGGCCAACTAATCTGCAATAACTTGACCTTTGATAGCTTTACGGTCTACATACTCGATGTCAAATTCACTTAGAATCATCACCCATTTGGCCAAGCGGCCTGTCAATGCTGCTTTGCTGAGTAAATACTTGAGTGGATCAATCTTTGCAATGAGTTGTACCTTGTGTGTTAACAGATAGTGCCTCAGTTTAGTGGCTGCTAAGATTACTGCTAGGCAAGCTCGCTCAATAGGGGTGTAATAGAGTTCATAGCCGACCAGTGTGCGAGAGATGTAGTAAACAACACACTCTTTTCCTTCTGCATTATGTTGTGCCAATAATACACCTAATGATGTACTTGTTGCCGAGATATATAATAACAACGGTCTTCTTGGATCTGGTGGCATCAGCAATGGTGGATTCATGAGATAGTCTTTAAGCGTCTGAAATGCTTGTTGGCATCTGGCATCCCACTGAAAGCGGATGTTCTTGTGTACCAGATGTGTAAATGGGTGACACTTATCGGTCAGTTGTGCAATGAATCTTCAGATGGATTGAAGTCGTCCTTGTAGTGTCCTTAGCTGACTGATATTCTTTGGAGGTGGCATGTCCATGATTGCTTTTACCTTTGTTGGGTCGACCTCAATACCTTTGCTTGAGACAATGTATCCTAGAAGCTTCCCGGAGGTTACTCCAAAGACACATTTCTTTGGGTTGAGTCGAACATGATATTGTTCCAGTCTATCAAAGATTCTCTCTAATATGTCCAAATGACCTTCTCTAGTGAGTGATTTTGCTAGTAAGTCATCCACATAATCTTCCATCATAGTATGCATCATGTCATGGAAGATGGTGGTCATTGCTCTTTGATAGGTCGCTCCTGCATTCTTTAGACCGAAAGGCATTACATTCCAACAATATGTGCCCCATGGACATGTGAAGGCTGTCTTATGTTGGTCCTCTGGTGCGATCTTTATTTGATTGTATCCTGAAAAGCTATCCATGAGTGAAAGCATGGCATGTCCTGCTGTCAGATCCACTATGATGTCGATATTTGGTAGGGGGAAGTCATCCTTAGGAGATGCCTTATTCAGATCTCTGAAGTCAGTACAAATGCGGATGCCCCCTTTTGGTTTGCCAACAGGCACAATATTGGAGATCCATTCTGCATAATCAATTGGTCTAATGAAACCAACATCTAGGAGTTTCTTGAGTTCTGTTTTGACTAGCACTGCAATCTGGGGATGCATCTTACAAAGCTTCTGCTTGACAGGTTTGGCTCCTTCTGCTACTGTGAGGTGATGCATGACTAAATCAGGATCAAGCCCAAGCATGTCTGCATATGACCATGCGAAGTTGATCTGACGCTTCTGGAAGAACTCTATAAATTTAGGCTGTTCCTCTGGAGTGAGAAGAGATGCCAGATGTATGATATGAGGATTTTCAGGAGTCCCCACATTGTACTCTTTGGTTTCCTCGATGAGAATTGTTGATTGTTCTTGTTGTGTATTATCAGGAAGAATGTCAAACCCTTTATCCTCAGGCACCTCAGAGAGGTTTTCACCATTGGATACGCTCTTTCTTTTTACTTTTGTCGGATCAAATAGTGCCACAGTTTGGTTTTCACTGGAAGATCCATGTTTTAGTGTTATATTTTTGCAGCTGAAAGGTTTGGCATCCGCCCCGAAGTATGCTACGCTATTAAGTTCAATGACGAATCCAGCTTTGTGATCCCTGCTTGGTAGGTTATCCCTTAATTCCAAAAAGTCAATGATAGCCTCATCGTTTTGGAAGAAGTCAAGACATGGGGGATTTGGTTGGTTCCATTCGATGAGTTCAGGGTGGATAATGGGCATTACTTCATCGATTAGATTAAGTGCGGTGGACATATCAGTGAGGGTTAAGACATTATGGTGAAGGTTGTTAATGGTACTCTCCCTGTCAGAATCAGGCGTAGGATGAAACGTAGGGTCTGTGGAAGATGTTTCCAACTCAGGAACCCAAGTGGTCTTTATCTGTGCTTCTCCGTAAACAGGGATATCTTTGCGTGGTGGAGGTGGTGATGTGTCTTCCTCATCTGAAGTGTTAAGCTGTACAAAATCAAATTCCCACTCATGTGAGTCATCTCTGAATAACTTTCCAGCATCCGATTACTATACCATACTGGGATGTCCTTTGAGTTAAATACCGCAAGTGTGATTGGTTGATGTACCTTTGTAATGATCGGTGCTGCAGGGCGATTGAGGGGGATCAAGGAATCTGTTATAGGGAGTATTGGTAATATTGATTCCGTTGCTTCTGCTGGGACTGCTGGTGTTATAGATGCTGCTGCGGGTGCTGATACAGTTATTGCTGCTAATGGTGCGACTGATGAGATGACAAGTTCGTTTGATGGGATGGGTGGCATTGGTGATAGTTGTGTTGGGGTTTTGAGCCTCAGTGGGGCTGTTGGGATGGTGCTTGAGGGTGCTTTGATTATGAAAGGTGCCCGCTTTGCAGTAGGTGGACAAAATGGTTTGCTAGGTTTTCCTTTGAACTTGAGTTTAGGAAAGATCTCTTTTTCAAAGCCGAGGCCTGTATTACCTTTGGGCTTGAATTCTGGCAGCAGGGGTTCATGTCGTCCTTGTTTGCAATATCCCAAAGCACTTTGACCATCATACCCCATTCTTTGCATAATGAGGAGACCTTTGCCATACTGTTCTATAGGAAGTGTAACTCGTGGTTTATCAGTGGTGATGGGATCTTTATAGATCCATTCCGCTAGGTCCTCATCTTGTGTTTCTTCCTCTTGACTCTTTCGAAGAATGAAAGGTGTCAAAGCACATGCTGGTATGTTTAGTGGTTGCTGGAGTACCTGCTGTGGTTTACCATGAGTTCTAGGAGAAGTGGGCATTTGTCCCACACAAAAGAGTTGACTCAAGTTGTATTCCCCAAGATCTTCCTCTGCTATCTTCATCTTAAGCTTTTCTTGCTTGGGTATAATGGTGTTTGAACGGGCAAGAGAGGCGGGACTTATATATGATGCAGAGGAAATGGCTTCTCTATTATTAGGAACGGTAATCTCTGGTTGATGGTTGATATTATGGCAATATGCCAAGGGATTTGCATCACCCAGAATTGTGATCTCTACACCGTTATGTGGGAACTTGATACATTGATGGTAGGTAGATGGAACGGCTTGCATGACATGTATCCAAGGTCTTCCTAACAATAGATTGTATGGCAGAGGAAGGTCCAGAACCTGACAAATGATGTGCTTTACCACGGGCCCCACTCGGATTGGTAGTACCACAGCTCCTTTGGATGAACGCTCCGCATCGTCATAAGCTTTGATTGTGATCTTTTGACGAGGATCCACTGATTCGACCGCATATCCCAATGCTGTGACCAACTGCAGTGTGCAAATATTCAGGCCTGCTCCATTATCGATCAAGACTCGCTTGATCCTATGCTGGTTAATAAATCCTTCGATGTGGAGTGAGGCATTATGTGGTTGTTGGAAGGAAGAGTTGTCACTTTCAGAAAAAGTGAGACAAGGTGATGACTTTAGACTTCCAACCATAGCTTGAAATTGGTCCGTATTTAGATTTGCGGGGACTGACGCTTCTTGGAGTGCTTGATCCAAGATAGTTTTATGAGATGGCGATAGACGCAAAAGCTCTAAAATGGATATAAGCACAGGGGTTTTGTCTAATTGTTCCACAAGATTGTACTGCTTTGGGATGGAGGTGGTGCCTTGTGGAGCTGCCTTTATGGTAACTTTGCCGCAGCGTGTAACAACATTGCAATTTGAGTTGGGATTTTTGAAGGTTATAGTTGCAACTTGTTCATTGGCATCATATAGATGATTTACAGTGTAATTATACGTAGCCTGTGTATAATCAGTGGTATCAGTGCCTCGCCTAGAAGTGGAAGGACCCCTTTGATCTTGTGATGGAAGTGGATTTTTGAACATCAGATGATCATTATTGGTTGTTTTTGGGTCATGTCCTTCAATTTCAATTTCTCCTCGGTCAATAAGATCCTGAATAAGATCTTTTAATCGGTGACAATTACTTGTCTTGTGCCCTCTTCCTTGATGGAATTCACAATGTTCAGTATCTCTCCACCATGCTGGTTTGACTTGAGGCTCATAGTTTGATAGCTTAGGCAGAGTGACCAAATTTTGAGAAATGAGTTGTCGCAATACTGTTTCAATGGGTTCCCCTAAGGGAGTGTATGTGCGTTTCTATTTTTGCTGACGAGGTCTAGGTTCATCGTGAGATGTGATGCGAACTTGATTAGAAGGAACATTTATGTTGTTTTGAGGTGGAAGATTTTGTCCTGCAAACCGAACCACAGGTTGTGCGTTTTGGATAGTCCTGGCATCCACAACCCCATCATTGACGATATTCTTGTTTTTATTCCAGAAGCTTGGTTTATCACTATTGAAGCGCAGGCGAGGACCATCTTTTGGTTCATTAAAGATTTTGATGAGTCCTTTCTTGATGAGTGCCCGTTCACATTTTAAACCCTTGGTGATCATATCATTAAAAGAGTCTGTGTCTTTGACATCCAGGTGAAATTCCATTTCTTCGTTTAAGTTGGAAATGAATATTTCCACTAGTTCTCATTCAGGTAACTGAAGAGAATGTCTGCTAGACATTTGGTGCCATCGTTGCAGGAATACTGAGAATAGTTCACCTGGTTTTTGTTTGGTGTTGCACAGATCAGCCATGGTGATGTCGCGTTCAATGTTATGAGAGTAATGAGATAGGAACTTCTGGATGAGTCCCTCAAATGTTCTAATGCCACTTGGTAGTCAGGAAAACCATGATGTGGTTGTTCCTCCCAAGATTTGGGGAAAAAGGCGCATTAGGTATGTGTCTTCATATGCTACTTCGAGACAAGCGGAATGAAATTCTCGAACATGATCGCGGGGATACCCCTTTCCTCTATATTTTTCAAATTTGGGTGTTTCGAATCCTCGTGGAAATGGTGGCATGTAAAGACTCCTATCAAAAGGATAGGGATAGATGTCATTGAGTGAGAATTGGTTAGTCTTGACACAACTATGAAGCTGTTGGGCGAGATTCTCGACTTGTTGCCGCAACATCTCCATTTCATTTGGAGGAGGAGGTGGTGGGTTACCTCGAGGAATGTTATATCTGATGGGATCTCTACCTCTTTCCTCTTCATGGTGACTTTGTCTTTCTGATGCTTGTCTTAATTGGGCAAGATCAAAGTTAGAGGGGAGTTTTGCTCCTTCTTGAGCGAGTCTTAAGAAGTGAGCATCCGCATTGCTCCTGAGTATTTCGTCAAAAAGTCTGTTAAAGAGAGGGTTATGCTGAGCCCTTTCTATTGTTGCAGGAGTGGGAGTACTTGGGTTTTCATCATCTGCATTTCCTCCAAGTGCTTCTTGAAATTCATTGATATTTTCCTCTTCTTCTTCTTCCCTTTCTATTTCTCGTTGCCTAGACTGTGATCGGGTTTGAGCCATTTTGCTTGCAAGCTTTTGTTGAAGTTTATTGAAGATGATGATGAGTTGTTTGATGAAATGAAAGATTGATGGTTGGTGAATTGTATTGCATGTGGATCTCTAGCACCTTTAAGGTGGATGTAACCGAAATTCCTTCTTTGAATTGCTTGTTTGTTTGATAAGTTTTGATGTGATAAGGTGTAGAGAAATCTGAGATGTGTTACAGATTTAACTACCTAGTAATGAGAGGATTCACTCATGAACTAGTTTTAACCTGCGTAGATGTGTCTCTTAGGATGAGCTTATCCTAGATGTAGAAACAATATAAAAAGTGATGTGATGTGTTTGATTTCAAGCAATATCTAAAAGAGAACTTGGGACAAGAACCTCTTAATGTTTTGAGAGTTGGAATGGATTGATGATGAAGTGATGATGTATGAGTGAGATGATGGATGAAAATGTTTTCAACTTCAATAAAAAATTTGTGTTACAAATGGGACAAACTCTCTCTCTTCCCTTTCGGGTGTTGGTGGTATTTCTCAAGCTGTGTTGTATGTGATACAGACATTTGGGAAGAAGTTGGGATTAATCTTTCCTCCTTGGTTTTTGTGATAACTCAGAGCTCTATATTGCATAAAAGCTCCGCGGTTCAATGATTCTGAATCAAATTCATTTGTTTTACCTTGAAGGTATAGACGCATGCGATGTAGAAAGACTCTATGGGAGGCAAAGATTTGTCGATTGATATAGAAGAATTTCCTCCTTTTGATCAAAGCCTTTGAGCTTAATGGTCTTCTTTTCAAGTTGATATTTTGATGACACTTCTTCTTTCACAAGATGTGAAGAATGGTCATAAAATTTGACTCTTTGTTGTTTGTACCTTGTTTTTGATGTTTTTGGTTGTTTTGATAGATGTTTGGTTGGATGAATACTTTGTTTTTGGGAAGTGATTTTCTGATTTTTCTTTGACAAGAAAACAAAGCAAGCACACAAACACAAGAATGTTGCCCCAAAGGCACAAATGAGTATGGGTCTAGATCAACCCAATCCTTGGACTTTTATATAACCCTTCCTTTAGATATATTTTAAGGTGTATTTCCAAAGCCTGAAGTCGGCTCAATTTGCACTTGGTCTTTAAAACGAACACATTTCAAACACTTTTTATCCCTAAGGTCAAATGGCCAGTTGTGATAAATTTAGCCCACATCTTGATATTTCTTCGACTTTGGTACTACATACCTTATGAATCCCGCTGTGGTAGGTAAGGATGTGATATACTAAGTCTTGCACGAGCATAACAAATAGATGATCCCTATGATGGGGGAGTCACCACTTTTATCAAGCCACAAGTGACTTTTCAAAAAGCTATGTTTCTACTCAAGGAAATATGTATGGCGAGTATCTTGGGAGCAAAACCATCTATGCTCTTGCACTAAATTATATCGCAAATATCCTCAATCAATAGAACGGGTGGACTACTACTAAAAGGTGTTTAGTCATGTTCGATATTTTTGGACATAAGTTCATTCTGCAGTGACTCACTTAAGAGCCTTGTAACTGGTGGTGGGGCCCATTTGTCCTTTCGGCCAGTTACACTGTAGAAACAGCTATACCCAAGGCTACATCTTTCGCTCTCACCTGATTTCTATAGCAGCTCGAAGGATTTACCGCTCGAGGTCGTTCCCAAGAGTATCGATCCCTTGGCAGGCCTCTCTTAAAAAGATAAAATTTTGAGTGTTACTAACACTTTTCTCTTGCACCTAGGACCACGAAAGCCAAGGGAGAGGATAGTGTGTGTTAGAAGTAGGACCACTCGACCAACTCTTTACACAAGTGTGCCAAGCACGAAAAACACTTGTTCTTTTTAATCTGTCATTGCAATGTGATCTAACTATTTGGAGATGTTGCTCCAACAGTCATGGTGTTTTTTTAAACTTCAAAGGCAAAAATATTTTGTAAACTAGGAACTTTGAAATCCTAGTCAACTGAATTGAAAACACGTCTTGCTTGAAGTAAAATTGTTTTTGAGCTTGAAGGAAAAATGGCTTGTTCTTTTTAGATTGCCCCCAAAACAAAGTGTTGATTGTAAATTTCTTTTAAGTTGATGCAAGAAAATAAATTTTGTTTTGTTGATTTTAAGCACCAAAACGAAGTTTGTTTCCTAACTTGCAAGAAATAAAGTTGTTTTGTATAAGTTTGTGGTTCTTTTTACCTTGGAACAATGAAATTCTTTTTAAGAGCCCCAAACAAATGTGTGATTCTTTTTTTAAAAGCCCAAATTTGAAATGTGAAGTTAATTTTAAACCAAAATAAAAAGTGAATTCATTTGTTTAAAACCAAGTTCAAAAACAAGTTAGTAAGAAATATAAATCTACTTTTTAATCTAATTTAAATCTGCACAAAAGAGAAAAATAGTTAGTAAAATCCGCCTATTTGGTGGGCTTCTACAAGCCTAATTTTTTTTTTTTTTTTTTTTTGGTTACAAGGTGATTTGTACAACGTTTTGTTACAATAGCGCTAGTCTGCGTTTGAACAGAGGCGCTATTTAACACAAACGCACTAAAAGAAAGGGAAAGATAGAGAAGGCAAAAGCACTGAAACAGGGTGAATAGCGCCAAAATAATGTCAAACGCACCAAAACAGTGTCAAAAACGCAACCTGTGTGACATTTTCAACATTCAAACATGTTATTGGTTAAAAAAAAAAAGTTGATCTTTTGGTGTTTGGATTCACGTCGGGTTCACCAAATGATGCTCTACAACAAGGATTAGAAAATCTGTTTGATGGCAACACACACAAGAGCACAAGAAACAAACGTTAGTGTTAGCAACAAAAGATTATCCTAAACAGGCATATCAAGAGAGATATTAAGCATGAAATAGAAAGCATATAAACATAGAATAAAATAGCTAATCAAGATGCTCATAGTTGCTCCTCCCTTGTTCCTCTCCTCTCCAAGTTCCACATGAGTGTAGCTCTCAGCTTTTAGCACTAGCCATGGATGCCATATGGAGATTCAAGATAGTTGAATATGATAAGCAAATGCTATGCAAGTGTAGATAGTGATGCTATGAAAAAGCTCTATTCTAATACCAGTATAACAACAATACTCTAATGCTTCTTTCTTTGCTTGAGGAGAAGGGTTCTATTTATAGAAGAAATGGGGAAATGAAGGGTTAATCCAAGGATAAACCTTTGTGCAAATGTTTAAGAGATAATCATGGTCAAAGCATTAATGGCCTGATGAGACCTTTGGGTTGGGTAGAGGTTGAGTCAAAACAAATGTTTTAACCATGTGGGAGGGTTTGAGGTAACCATTAATGGTTATTGGAGACTTTGGGGATTAAGTGGTTGAAGGTTGAAAGCCTTCAATGGTTATCAAAGACTTTGAGCCATTTAGTGGTTGAAGGTTGAAAGCCTTTAATGGTTATCAAAGACTTTGAGGGTTTGAGAAGTGACTTCCCTTTGCTTAGGGATGTGACAAAGTTTAGAGGAGGGGTTAGGTTATTTAGAAGTGATTAGAAAATTCTAGAAGGGGTTTAGGCATGCAAGTGGATTTTGTAGGAAAATGCAAGTGGGAGAAATTTTGGTATTTTCAATTAAAATAAAATCATTTATTTCAATTAAATGGTGTAATTTGCATTTGGATAAATATTCAAATAAATATTAATTTATTTAAATGAGAAAAATGAAGATAAAGCATTAAAATGCTTGAAGACTTTGAGGGAAACCATTAAAGGCTTGAAGACTTTAAGGAAAACCATTAAAGTTTTAAGAAGACTATAGAAGGAAGCCATCAAGTTTGAAGACTTTAAAGCCATCAAGTTTGAATACTTTAAGGGAAACCATTAAAGGTTTCAAGTGGGTGAGGATAAATAGGATTTTAAATAAATAATTTATTTAAAATAGTTGTGCAACTTGCTTTTGTAGGAAAATACAAATGGGTGGAGGATAAAGGTGATTTAAATAAATTATTTATTTAAAATAATTGTGCAACTTGCTTTTGTAGGAAAATACAAGTGGGTGGAGGATAAAGGTGATTTTAAATAAATTATTTATTTAAAATAATTGTGCAACTTGCATTTGTAGGAAAATACAAGTGGGTAGAGGATAAAGGTGATTTAAATAAATGTTAATTTATTTAAATGTGAGAGGTAGGATTTTGGGGGATTTAAATAAATATTAATTTATTTAAATGTGAGAGAATATTTAATTAAATAAATATGATTTATTTATTTAATTAATGGTCTGAATTTGGTTAAGTGAATTAAATCAAATAAATTGAATAATTTATTTAATTAATAGGAGAAGAGGGTTAAGATGAATTAATTAAATATTAATTTAATTAATTATTAATTGATGGTTAAATAATCAAATAAATACTAAGTATTCATTTAATTAAGTGGACAGATTTATGTGACTATAGTTATTAAACTCACCGGATGTGAATTCTCCACCATGATCTGACCTTAAACACTTAATCTTCAATCCTATCTTAGTTTCAACTTTAGCTTTAAAGATTTTAAACTTTTCAAAAGCCTCATATTTCTCCCTTAGAAAAGTAACCCACATCATTCTAGAATAATCATCAATAATTAGCATACAATATATCTATCACCTTGAAATTTTTTAATTCTAGCAGGGTCACACAAATCAGTATGAATAAGATCAATATCATCCTTAGATTTGTCTTGCATACTCTTAAAATAGGTTCTGACCTGTTTTCCCATTTGGCATTCCTTACATACCGGATTATAGGGCTTCACAATTTTATGTATATCTCTAACTGCCTTAGTTGAACTGATCTTTACCATGCAATCAAAATTCACATGACATAGCCTTTTATGCCATAGCCAACTCTCATCAATTTGTGCAATCAAACATGTCTTCTCACCAAAATTCAAATGAAATATATTACATTTTGTCTGAGTACTGTCTCCAATCTAGATCTGTTAATGATTTTGCATTTTCCATCCCTGAATTATAGTTGAAATCCCTTATCCACCAATTGTCCTACACTCAAAATATTATGCCTTAAACCTTCAACATAATAAACATTATCAGTATTGTGCTTACCATCTAATGATATAGTCCCTTTTCCTTTGACCATACATGTTTTGTCATCTCCAAATCTAACTAGACCGCCATCAAATTCTTACAAAGATAGAAACTTCCTTTTATCTCCAGTCATATGATGTGATCATCCACTGTCAATTACCCATTTATCCTTATCTTCAATTCTAGCAGCCGATTCCTTATCTTTAGGTACATACTCTTCCAGTGTCGGAATATCTTCCTTGATAGCCAGGAACACCCATTACTTTCCATTGACGAAACCACTAGCAGAGTCTTGTGTCAGTACATCATTAGAATTGGTCACACCTTCCTCATCTTCAATGTAGCATTATTTATCTCTATTTTTCCTGTACTTATACTTGTTCTGATATACATGGTTAGGCTTAACAGATCTTCTAGCTCTCTCTTCAAATCTTGAATTCCTTTTAGGACATCTAGATGCAAAATGACCATCTTATTACATGCAAAACATTTAAAAGATGTTTTTCCTTCATACTTACTTCCTACCGGTCCTTCAGGTACTTTTCTAGAAAACATGGCTTCACGTTGCCCAAATTATTCATCTTCTCTCTTCATATCATCCAATTCCTTTGCATACAAAGCTTTCCAATCTTGCTTGCCGGTTGATGATGTCAATGCATGAAAAGCAAGTTCAGAATTCATAGCTCCAGAAGGTCCAAATTCTTCAAGCTCAAAAGTAGATAATTTCCCAACCAAGGTATCTCTATTGACAGAAGTATTAGCCATTGTTCTCAATTCATTAATTGCAATAGCCTTCATTTTATAAGCCGGTGAAAAATCTCTCAGAACTTTAGAAACTATTTCATCTTCACTTAGAGTTCCACCACAACATTGAATTCCCATAACGATTTCATTTACCCTTTCCATGAATGCATTAATCCTTTCATCTTCTTCCATCTTCAAGTTTTCATATCTCACCTAGTAACAATCAAGTTTAGCAATCTTAACAGTAGGGTCACCTTCATTAAGAGTCTCCAACTTGTCCCATATAGCCTTTGCTGATGATTTGTTAGTTAATCCCATTATTTGCTGATCTGAAAGTGCACACAAGAGGGCTTCTCTTGCTCTACAATCATTCTCAAGCTCCTTATCCAGGTTTGCTGGAGGAGGATTACCAGATACTAGATTAAAAGGTGTAACACCATTCTCTGTGATTTCCCAAATTTCCTTACCAAGACATCTCAGATGAGTCTCCATCTGAATCTTCCATACTCTGTAATTTGTTCCATCAAGCCTAGGAATATCTCTCTGAAAGATAGCAACAGATGAACTAGATGAACTTGAATTGTTAGTCGCCATAGGATCTTCCTCAAGCAATTAAGCTTTTGCATAGAGGACCAAAGCTTTGATACCAATTGTTAGATAGTTCAAATAACCAGAAGACAACTGAGAGGGGGGGGTGTAAATCAATTGTCACCAGATTACCGAAACCTTAAGCAATTAAAAATTTAATACCGGAACCCAAAAGATCAATATCGGAATGCATAAACCAATTACCGAAATAGAAGATATACCAATTAAGCATAATAAATACTCAGAGAATAAATACCATCCACATGACACCAAGATTTGTACATGGAAAACCCGATAAAGGGAAAAACCACGATGGGAAGCCTACTCACAGTCAGATAATACTTCTGTAGTAAGTATGTGATTACAAATGAGGGGCCTGCACTTGTAGGAAGGCCAACAACCTAGAGCACACTCCTCATTACAAAAGGAGTCCCATTGACTACAAACAAATCCAGACTACAATTTGGAAGAAGGAATGAACTGCAATGATAGCATCTCCTATGGCTGAATACAATTTTGGTTAAGCTTAATATCAGAGGACTAAATTCTCTTATATAAACCCAACTCGATCACCAATGATTGACCAAATGATTTTTATGAATGATTATTACATTATTCGCTCCTTGCATATCCTTTTCATCCTCACATATCTAATCTACAATGAGATCTTACATCAGATATATACAAACCCTCGACCACAAACAATAAGGTCGACCACCAGATAATAAAGCAATTACATAATTATATAACATGTCATCCTGAGACCAAACAAATAATATCCAACCATAAGACATCCCATAAATACATTGAGAAGTCCAATCAACACATTACATTAAGCTGGTCCATAACCTAGATAGTACTAGACCCAATATAGGTCCACACACGCTAAAGAAATGATCCCAATCAACCAAGTCTCTAACATATCATCATCAACATCCTGAATCTCTACTAGAATCCGCACCAACACCACTTATACAAAACATCAAATATCTTCAACAAAGCTTTGTCGGTGAAACCCTCACCGGAACAACAAACCAAGCTTACCAGCATACAACATAGCATCCGATCACCAAATCAAAACTAACTTACTGAACATGAATTTGAGTAGCATGAATAGTAGATCTAAGCCAGTTCCAAAAGCCAAAACATACTGAAGCATACAAGATCATCATGATCTAATCCAACCAGAAACCAAACAACCTACTGGGACTAGAAGGATACCGGTAAAGCAACCAAAAAAACTAGTGTTGACATCAATGCAACACATAATCAATTCCTCCAAATGGCCAATAGTAGTTTGATTCATTTTGTAAGTCAATGAGACTTTCCTAAGGGTTGTAGCCTTCCGGGCATATATCTTTTGGGCAGTGAGCCTAGGCAGTGTGCCTAAATCCTGTGCATTCTTGATTGTAATATTTTCACATACTACTACAGAGTATCATCTTATTGTGGGTAGGTTCCCATAGTGGTTTTTTCCTTAAATAGGTTTTCCAGGTCAAAAATCTTGGTGTTGTGTGATGCATTGTTCATTTGCTGCAGTTTATCAGTTTACGCTTTGGTGTTTGATTATCTAATTTTTGATGAAGACCGATTTACTCCCCGCCCACCCCCCCCTCCCAGTCTTTCTTCTTGATTGTTGCTAACAATTGGTATTAGAGCTAGATCCTCTGGTAGAATCTTAATTGCTTGAGGAGATCTGAAATGGCAGCTCAAGGTATTCTTTTCAAGAAGGACAGTTTGAGGTTTGATGGAAGCAAGTATACTGTGTGGAAGAACCGGATGGAGGTGCACTTGAAATGTCTTGGAGAAGATTACCAAAAGATTAATAAGAATGTCTATGTTGTTACTCAGAATGGACCATCCACTCTTGATGAAGTTAAGGAAGCTGAATATAATATCAGAGCAAAGGAAGCATTACTCAGTGCCCTGACTGATTGTGAAATGACAAATGTAATTGAACTTTAGACCACACATGAGATCTAGGTGAAGCTTGAGATCCTGTATGAAGGTGATAGTCAAGTGAAAGTTGCAAAGCTTGAAAGGAAATTATGAGACATTGAAGATGGGAAATGATGAGAACATACATTCATACATGGTTAAGGTGAATGAGCTTGTCCTTGGTATCAGATGTGTCGATGGGAAGATTGAGGAAGATGAGATTATTTCTAAGGTGTTGAGATCTTTGCCTCTTTCTTACAAACATAGGGTTGTTGCTATAGATGAAATCCAAAGTATAAGTACAGTAACAAGAGATATGTTGGTTGGAAAACTTGTTGCATTTGAGCTGAGCGAATTTGGAGAGTCACATGGAAAGTCTGAGACAACATTTAAAGCATCAACATCTGTTTTCGATAAGAAGAACTATGATCTTGATGAAAGCAGGATATCCAGGTATGAAAGAGAAAGGAGAGAGATAGTAGAGCAAGAGAGAGAGCTTGATGAGCTTGAAGCATTGATTTCTCGGAGATTGCCTAAAGGTGTCGGTAAGTATGATGGAAAGTTGCCTTTGAAATGTTTTACTTGCAATAAGATTGGACATTTTGCCTCTAGATGTCTGGAGAGAATGGATAAGTATGACAGACATGATAAGTTTGATAAGTATGATATGAATGATAGAAATGAGAAGCATGAGAAGTATGATAAGCCTTATAAGTCTAACCAAAAGTTTAGGAACCAAAAGAATTGTTATTATGTTGCAGATGAAGGTGTTATAGATGAAGAATCAAAAGGAGATGAAGTTGTGTTTATTTCTATTAAGGAAGATGGACCCATGCCTATTGATTCTACTAGTTGTTCTATTGAATAAAAGGCTTTGGCTGCAAAAGTTGAAGAAAAGACTATATGGGTGATTGGCAGTGGTTGTTCATATCATTTGATCGGTGCTAAAAGCAAATTTGTAAGTATGGAAAAGTATGTGTTACTACTTATCAAATTGCCATTAGTTTATATTCAAAGTCATACTATATATTCTAGTCGGTTAGTATTACCGAATCATGCAGTCGGTACACATAGAGAAGTCAGTATGAACAGTCTAGTCGGTTACAGAAGAAATAGTCACAGAATGCAGTATTCACCGAGTTGTTTACCGAGTATTGTTTCATGGCTACCGAGAAGTAAAGTTAACTCACCGAGTGAAACGTTTTACCAGATGCATTGAACCTGGACATGCACATGAAAACGTGTTACAAGATCGAGGCACATCTAACCGTTATTACATTGGAAATTGCACTAGAAGGTTGTGTATGATTGCAAGGTCAATCTAACCAATGAAATATCTTGTTTAGTTATTCATTCGAGGAATATTTTTGTAAGATCAAACCAATGAATTAGATCACCATTATAAGAGATCTATTTATACAGCATGAGAAGAAAGAAGTGTATGAGTGTATGAATGAATGTGTGTGTATGTATGAAGGAAGACTGTTATAGAGACACAGAGAGGTCACCGAGAAGGTTATCAATGAATAGTCGAAGAACAGAGTAAACAGAAGGGTTTACCAAGTTACAATATGGGTTACCGAGGTATGCTACAAGCTAGGTAATCTTATTCTGAGCACATAGAATCTGCTATAACATTTTAGATGTAAAGTTGCAGATATTTGTAAAGTCTTATTGTAATATTTTGAAGTTGGAAGAGAAACCTTTAACAGGGTAAAAGACTCTAACCAAGTCTATAAATTGTAAATCCTCTAACTAGGTGCAACATTCATATAGTGTTGTAAAATCCTTTAGTAAGGTAGATCTAATAGATCTTGTTACTCCTAACAGGGTAAGCTATCAGAAATAGCTAAATGTAGCTCTAACCAAGCAATCTTTATTATTGTAGTAGTGAAGTTATGGGTGCCATGCCCACCGCAGTTTTTCTCTCTAACCAAGAGTTTCTGCGTGAACAAAATATATGTGTTATGGAGTGAATCATGTATGATTGTTATCTGTTTGTTTTAACTTTATTTTATGTTACTGCACTATTCTGTTTATGCATAACAGTAAGGTTATTATTGAAGAAAAGTTTTGGAGTACTGATTCACCCCTCCCCTCTTAGTACATTAGCTTTCCATATTGGGCCTAACAATATGATGGTGGAATAGTCAAATTTGGAGATGACAAAGCCTGTGTAATTCATGGGAGAGGTTCTATTTCTTTTGATGGTAAACATAACACTGATGATGTCTTATATGCTGAAGGTTTGAAGCATTATTTTTCAAGTGTTGGACAAATGGTTGACAAGGGTCATGATCTGCAATACAATGATGGTAAATGCAAAATCTTGAATGCCTTTGTTATAGAGATTGCATCTGGGAGTAAGACTGAAGGTAACATTTTTCATTTGAATGCAAGTGAGAAAAGTTGTTTGATTGCTAAGATAGATGAGAGTTGGTTATGGCATAGAAGGACATGTCATGTAAACTTTGATTCACTGATCAAGATTAGTTCTACACATGTTGTTAGAGATCTGCCTAAGATTGTTAAACATGTTAATTTGATATGTAAGGATTGTCAGTTGGGTAAGCAAACAAGAATTTTTTTTAAGGACAAATAGTATACATCAGATTGATTACTAGATTTTTGTGCATGCTGACCTATGTGGACCTACAAATGTTAGAAGTGTGTAGGGAGATAGATACTTTATGCTGCTAATTGATGATTATTCCAGGATGAAGTGGGTTGTCTTTTTGAAGGAGAAATCAGAAGCATTTGAGAAATTCAAGATATTCAAAGCTAAATTTGAAACAAAGTCCAAATTGAAGCTGAAGTGTTTGAGATTTGATAGAGGTGGAGAATTCTATTTCGGTGAGTTCAATTCTTTATGTGAGATGCATGGAATCAAAAGACAACTTTTTGCTCCTAGAACCCCACAATAGAATGGATTTGTTGAAAGGAAGAACCGTACTGTTTTGGATGTTGCAAGGACTATGTTGATTGAAGGAAATGTTCTGAAGATTTATTGGAGATAAGTCATTAGCATTGCAATCTACACATTTAATAGAGTTCATATCAAAGGTGATACCGGTAAGACCCCTTATGAGCTTTGGTTTGGTCGTGTTCCTACTATAAAATATTTCAAAGTTTTTGGTAGCAAATGTTATATCAAGAGAGATGAGGATATTGGAAAGTTTTATGCTAGAGGTGATGAAGGTATCTTTTTGGGATATTCCACAAAGAGTAAAGCCTATCGGTGCTATAACAAGAGACTGAGAAATATTGTTGAGAGTGCATGTGTGAAGGTGGATGAGAACCTTGGAAAGGATATCACAGCTTATGAAGGTCAACATGTTGTTTTAGCTCCTATTCAGCCTAAACGACCTAAGAAGAATGATCCGGTAGAGATAGAGACTGTTAATTCAGATGTTGTTGTTGCTACTGATGATGTGCAGGAACATGAGAATTAGAAGACTCCAAGGTATGTTAGATTAAATCACTATGAGAATTAGATTATTGGTGACAAGAATAAAGGTGTGATGACTAGAAGAAGGCTAGCTGCAGAAGAGGTATGTTTGATATCCAAAGATGAACCTAAATATGTTGCTGAAGCTTGTAAAGATGAGAATTGGATAAGGGCCATGGAAGAAGAATTAGATCAGATTGAAAAGAATAATACTCGAGAACTTGTGCCTAGACCTAAGGATAAAAATGTTATTGGTACTAAATGGGTTTTTAGAAACAAGTTGAATGAAGTCAGTGAAGTAGTCAGAAATAAAGCTAGACTGGTCTATAAAGGGTATTCACAACAAGAAGGAATTTATTATGAAGAAACTTTTTCTCCGGTTACCAGAATTGAAGTTGTTAGGTTGTTGCTTTCTTATATTGGTTATAAAGATTTCAAGGTATATCAGATGGATGTCAAATCTACATTTTTGAATGGTAATCTAGAAGAAGAAGTCTACATTGAACAACTTGATGAATTTTCACTGTCAGATGATAGTGATATGGTGTGCAAGTTGAAGAAAGAAATTTATGAATTCAAACAAGATCCTAGAGCCTGGTATGCTAGATTAGATAAATACTTGTTCAAATTAGGATTCACTAAAGGTGTTGCTGATAGTAATTTATACTTTAAAATTGAAAATGATAACATTTTGATTGTTGAAGTCTTTGTTGATGATATTATTTTTGGTGGTGATGATGATAAGAGTATGAAGCTTGTCGGTGATATGCAAAAGGAATTTGAAATGTCTATGATTGGTGAGATGAAATTTTTCTTAGGTTTGCAGATTGCATAGACAGAGAAAGGTATCTTTATATCTCAAACTAAGTATGTGAAGGAATTATTAAAGAAGTTTTGACTAGATGATTCCAAACCAGTTGGAACTCCTATGGTGACTAGTTGTAAATTATCTAAAAATGACGAATCTCCTAAAGCTAATAAGAGTTTGTACAGATCTATGGTTGGTGGACTATTATATCTTACTAAGAATAGACCTGACATTATGCATGTTGTATGTATGGCTTCTATATATCAAGCTAATCTGAAGGAGAGTCATGTTACTGCTATTAAAAGAATATTCAGATATCTAAAGGGAATTGTGGATTATGGTTTATGGTATCCAAAGAAAGATGATTTCTTGTTATGTGCTTACACTGATGCAGATTGTGCAGGTGATGTAGATGACTGGAAGAGTACTAACGGCAGAGCATTATTTTTGGGTAAGAAGTTGGTTTCATGGGCTAGCAAGAGACAAGAATCGATATCTTTATCTACTCTTGAAGCTAAGTACATTGCTATTGCTAGTAATTGCACTTAGATAGTTTGGATGAAGCAAATGTTGAAAGATATCAGAATTATTTATGATGAGCCTACTATCATCTACTGTGATAATTCTAGTGCTATAAACATGTCAAAGAATCTGATAAAACATTCAAAGACTAAGAATATATCAATCAAATACAATTACTTTAAGGAGCAAGTCAGTGAACAAAAGGTGAAGCTGGAATATGTATCTACAAAGGAACAAATTGCTGATATTTTTACTAAGCCTTTGCTTGCAGATACATTTGTCTATTTAAGAGATAAGCTAGGGGTAACCACCCCTCCTGATGAGAAATATATGCATTGAGTTGCATCGATTTGGTGGATTTTAGAGCCTTACACTTCTTATCTAGATTGATGTGTTAGTGTTGCTCCTCCACTGGAGTAGTCTATTAATTTGGTTGTAACAAATTCATGTTTTTGTGTTTTGGTGGAGAGAGATCTATGTTTCATATTCAAAAGAGGGGAATGTGTTTGGTTTTTTGTTTTTGGAGAGCTTTGGCATTTCTATCAAAGGGGGAGAGATCATGTGAAAAACTGCATTATCTATCCTGATCTTAGGGGGATTTTGCGAGTGATATCTTTTGTCTTTGCATTGACTGTTTTTCACATTCATATGTTGCCATCAATGCCAAAGGGGGAGATTGTTGAGTTGTTGATTGTTGGGATATTGTTTTAGTCTATTGGATTTGGTTGTTGGACTTGGATATGTTGTTGCAATTGATGTCAACATATTCCTGTGAGTTTTTCCAGTGAGCTTGTGAAGATTTTCTGATCCGGTTTGTTGTTCTTTGGTTATCGATTCCTTGTGTTTCTTGTTGGTGTTCCTGTCGGTATTCCCTCTGGTATATTTCGATATGATTAGATACTGTGCTAATACTTTGGCATGTTTTTTGGGATGATCTTTTGTATCTTCATTATAGATGGTTTGTGATTTGGTGATTCACAAGTTATCTTTCTTCGTGACAGTTATTGTTTGGTTGTGTTCTTGAGCTTTGAGACGTTGACCGATGAAGATTTGATTTGAGGTGTTGGTGTAACTATTTTGGATGATTCTAACATGTTTTTTGGTGTCTCTTAATTGTGTCTTATTTGTTTTGGCAATCCACATAGATCGTTGTGCGAGTTCTGGTGATTTCTATCAACTGGTGATGATTTGTGTGTTATGCGATATTTCAGGTGGTGTAGTGTGTTGCAGTTGATCTTGGTGTGATTTTTGGTGGATGTGATCATTTGGAAATTTTAATTAGGTCCATTCTATGTAATGTAAATCATAATATTGATCTGGTGGTTGATTTTGTATCATGTAATGTAATTTTTTATATTTAAGAGTTGAGGGTTGAGGGTTTAACCGACCTTGCTATCAAGGTTGATGATTTGTATATATAGGTGATATACTTATGTAATTTAGTTGTTGATGTGATGTCTACATTATCAGAGGGATTTTCATGTGCAAAAAATAGATATATCATTTGATGAAGTGTTGTGGTGAGATCAGTGTTGCAGAGCAGACAATTGTGCTTAACTGAAACTGTTATTAGGCATATGTAGATGCTACTATTTGATAGTTCTGATACTTAATGTAAGTATAGATCCAATAGCCAACAAGATGAGAGGGGGGGGGGGGTGAATCATACAACCTTAATCTTCCATAAAAACATCAGATTCAACCTCGGTAACATATACTTTAGTAATATAACCAAAACTGTTAAACATGCAAACTCAAAAGCATATAAACATCATAAACCTCATAACACCAGATTTAACATGGAAACCCAAATAGGGAAAAACCACTGTGGGATTTCGGACCCACTAAGAAATATACTCTTCTAGAGTATGCTCGGTTAAAAGCAAATCCCGTTAAAGATTACAAACACATTGCTAGATGTGACCCGGTTAAGGGATTTCCCTCAGATCTGTTAGGATCTTCACCTTGTTAAAAGTGACCTTGTTAAAGGATTTCAAACACTCAATCAGAATGTCACCTTGCTAGAGGGTTTTACAAATAAAACTGTTAAGTCCACTCAGTTAAGAGATTTTTTGTCACTTTCACAAAATAATAGTAATAAAAATCTATCTGCAACTTCACATCTAAAATGCTAAAGGAGATTCTTATTTGTTCAATACAATCTAGACACAGAACTAATCTTGTCCATCTGCTGGGCTTCTATACTCTATTATTCAAACAGGTCTTCAAGCTTCTATGCTTGGTAATCACTATGTAGCATCCTTGTGCATACACTTGCCCGCATGCATTGTTTATCAAAAGTTTCCTATTTATAAACAATAACTAACTGCTTAATCTCCTTGATCACATTTCCCATGATCAATCATAGCAATCAAATCTTCGATCTTGTCCAGGTTTAATGCATCTTTCGATCTGAAAATGTTTTACCCCACCTAGGAACTTGCATATATTTCTTGGAACTTGTGCCAGGGTATTGCGATTCAATCTGAACTATAGATCTTCATGCTGACTTTCCATTGCCTTAGATTCTTAACAAACTTCATTCACGACATACCAATCATTTAATCAGTTCTAGCTCATCAGCTTCCTTCATTAAATAACGCATGTAACCATTTAATGTATTTTGTTATAGCTCGGTTACAACTCAGTTAAAACTCGATAAATACTAAACTTCACTCGGTAGACATTCCGCCTTCATTAACCGATAGCGATAACCTTAGGGTTTACCAACTAGGTTCTTTGCTTGGTAACATAGTATAGTATTAACCTTACAATTTACAACATATGTATGATGTTAAAACAATCTAAACATCATGATCTCATCATTGTCTGACTTGGTAATAGTTGCCCATTGAATACCTTATTCATCCCCTTATTCATCATATTCTTTCTTGTGTCTTTTACTGACATCTTTATATTCTTCAAATCATACTTCTCAAGATATGGCAACATCATACTGAATTAGAAAATCAATTTCTTGACATCAATGACAAAATAATAATATCAAGACAGTAAACATCTTTAATCAGTTATATCCATAATCATCAACAACCTTCTCAATATCCTTATTGAAATGTCAACAATCTTTCATTGTCTGTTATAATTCTATATTGCCAACAATCTCCCCCTTTGGCATTTATGGCAAAACCAATTGATTTGACCTTAAAAGATTTAGATTGTTGTGATTCTAAAATGCTGAAATGCTCTCCCCCATACATTAGACTTCTCCTCTTCTCTTTAGTCTTCTTTCCAATCTGTAGTCTTCTCAGTTTTCTCCCCTTACATTAGTCTTCTCCCCCTTTGCCAAAAGTAAAGAACTAAAACATAATTTCTTCTTGTATGAAGTGATTTCCTGCTATTGTGTATCAAGTCTGTCTCGGTCAGAGCATTTTGTCTTTATATCCTGTTCCCTGTATTGTTTCATGTAATATGTTCTATACACCTTTAGAAAACATCCTAGAGGGTGTAAATCGACATCAACTCCTAAAAGATATTCGATAGAGTCATCAGATTGATGCTTTCACCGAACTCGGTCAGTGAGTAGAAGATAGGGGTAGGACCCCTAACTTTTTTCTGAGATATTCAAAAGTGTCCCTTGGTAGTGGCTTGGTGAAGATATCTGCTATTTGTTCCTTTGTGCTAACATACTCCAACACCACTTTCTTCTCTTGAGCTTCTTCTCTAAGATAATGATGTTTGATAGAGATGTGCTTTGTCTTAGAGTGCATAATAGGATTCTTTGAAATATTAATGGCACTAGTATTGTCACAGAATATAGTTACTGGCTCGGTAACTTTCTCATTTATACCTTCCAACAGTTGTTTGATCCATGCAATGTTGGTACAATTCAATGCTGTAGCAACATATTCAGCTTCTGCTGTTGACTGTGAAACACATCCTTGTTTCTTGCTAAGCCAACTCACTAGTCTTTCTCCAAAAAATAAAGCTCCTCCACTTGTGCTTTTTTTGTCATCAATGTTGCCTGCCCAATCAACATCAGTATAAACTTTTAAATCAAATCATTTCCTTTCTGATATACTAAGCCATAATCCTCAGTGCCTTTCAAGTATCTAAAAATTCTTTTGATTGCTATCATATGTGTTTCCTTAGGATCTGCAGAGAATCTTGCAACTATACCTACTGCATGTGCTATGTCTGGTCTACTGTGAACAACATATTGTAGTTTTCCAATCATGGATCGGTAAAGTGTCTCATCAATAGATGCAAATTAATCATTCTTTGATAATTTACAGTTGGTAGTCATAGGAGTACTTACTGGTTTTGAATCCTCGATTCCAAATTTCTTCAAGATTTCCTTTATGTACTTGGATTGAGTAATGAAAATCTCATTTTTCATTTGCAGTATCTATAAACCTATAAAATACTTTATCTCACCGATTAATGACATCTCAAATTCTTTGCTGATTTCATTTCCAAAGTTCTTGCATAAAGAGTCATTTCCACAAAATATAATATCATCAACAAATATGGCTGAGATCAGTATTCCATTTTCATCATTCTTCATGTACATATTGCTGTTCTCACTTGTCCTTATAAAACCAATCTTAATCAAATAAGAGTGCAATCTTTCATACCATTCTCTAGGTGCTTGTTTCCAACCATATAAAGCTTTGTTCAATTTACATACCTGATCTTTATTATTGTCTTCAACAAATCCTTTGGGTTGTTCAATAAAAACTTCTTCTTCTAATATTCCATTTAGAAATGCAGATTTGACATCCATTTGATTTACCTTGAAGTTTTTGAAAGCAACATATGCCAAAAATGTTCTCTCTCCTTCAAGTCTAACAAAAGGTGCAAAAGTTTCACCATAATCAATTCCTTCTTCTTGAGCATAACCTTTGCAAACTAGCCTTACTTTGTTTCAAATGACCTCTCCTTTTTCATTTAGCTTGTTTCTGAAAATCCACTTTGTATCGATTACATTTTTGTCCTTCGATCTTGGGATTAGTGTCCATGTGTCATTCTTCTTGATTTGATCAATCTCTTCTGTCATAGCATTTATCCAATCTTCACTGTTAAATGCCTCTTTCACTATTCTCGGTTCAAATTCAAATATCAAACATGTGTTCTGTCTTAGTTTGTTCCTTGTCATCACTGGATCATCCTTATCTCCTATAATCTGACTTGGTGCATGATGTCTTCTAACATACTTGGCTAATACAGGCTCGGTAGGCTCTGTATGATCTTCTTCATCACTCGGTAATTGGATATTCTCTTCATTTCCTTCAACAGTTTTCTCGGTAAGACTTCTCGGTTGAACATAGACAATTTCATCATAGTCTTCTGGTTCCTTGGAATTTCCTTCATCATTTCTTTCTGCAAATTCATCAATTTTCACATTTGCACTTTCTACTATTTTGTTAGATGATTTGATCAAACATTTAAATGCTTTGCTTGTAGAAGAATAACCTAGAAATGTTCCTTCTTCACTTTTCTGATCAAACATTCCATTTCTATCATCTTTGTGAACATAGCATCTACTTCCAAAGATTTTAAAATAACTAACATTAGGTTTGTTATCATACCAAATTTCATATGGTGTCTTCAAAGTACCTTTCTTCAATTGTACTTGGTTCAAGTTGTAAACTGCTGTGCTTATTGCTTCTCTCCAAAATGTTTGTGGCACCTTCTTTTCAATCATCAGCGTTCTAGCACAATCCACAATAGATCTATTTATTCTCTCAGCTATTCCATTCTGCTGTGGAGTTCTCGGTGCAGAGAGTTGTCTTTTAATACCATGATCATTGCAAAATAAGTTGAACTCATCAGATGTGAACTCTCCTCCTCTATCTGATCTAAGACATTTTAGTTGTCTTCCTGTTTCATTTTCAACTCTTGCCTTGTACCATTTAAACATTTGAAAAGCTTCTGATTTTTCTTTTAAAAACATTACTGACATCATTCTTGAATAGTCATCCACAAATAATATGAAATATTTATCACCATAATAACTTTGAACTTTCATAGGACCACAAAGATCAGTATGCACTAGATCTAAAATTCCCTTAGAAGTGTAGGACTTACATGTAAAGCTTGATCTTGTCATCTTACCCATCTAGCATCCTCAACACATAGCATTCTCAGGTTTTTCAAGACTCGGTAGACCTCTTACTCAGTGCTTCTTACTTATTTTGATCAGATTATCAAAATTTACATGACAAAACCTTTTATGCCATAACCAGGTATCATCTATCTTTGCATACAAACACTTGTTACAAGTTGAGTCAAGGTGAAATGTGTTACCTTTTGTTTGTGTCCCGGTAGTAGCTAACTTTCCATTCTTGTCATGAAATTTGACAATTCCTTTCTGAAATTCTATTCGGTAACCCGTGTTGTTTAGCTGTGCTACACTCAACAAATTGTATTTCAAACCTTCAACCCAATAAACATCATTGCATCTTGCATTGTCAAGAAGTTTTATAGATCCTTTACCTTTCACCAGACATGGTGCATCATTACCAAATCTTAAATAGCCTCCATCATAATCTTCTAATATATCAAACTTGTGTTTATCTCCTGTCATGTGATGTGAACATCCACTATCTATGATCCAAGAATCATTAGTGTTTATGTGAGATATTAGGGCTTTTTCTTCATACCTTTCTTCACCTGATCCATCTTTGATAGCCACATAAAGTACTTCCTCTGTATCAGTCTCATCTAATTTATCATTATTGAATTCCTCATCAGCTATTAAGGATGTCTTTCTATCTCTTCTTCTGAAGTCTCGGTGTCCTCTGTAATGATTGTTTTTCTGTCTGTCATCTCGTTAATCTCTCTTTTCAAAAGAATCTTTGTCAGGACAGTTAGAAGCCATATGTCCTATTTTATCACAATTGAAACATTTGAAAGGTAGTTTTCCTTTATACTTACCTTTGCCTCTCGGTAACCTTTTGGCTAATAGTGCTTCAAACTCTTCTTGCTTTCTGATTTCCTCATACAGTTTGTGTACTTCCTCCATGTTCTTATGAAATCTTTCACTTTCTCCATTGTGATCTCCTTTAGAGTACTTATACTTTCTTTCATTGAAATCATTAGATTCATCAAGATGAAAAGAACTAAATGCAAATTCAACTTTATTTACCGAAGATCCACTATTATCAAAGTTACTTAACTCAAATGCATGTAGCTTACCAATAGTAGCATCTAAAGAAACTAGCATATTAGGTACAAACCTCAATTCATTGTTTGTAGAGACTCAGATAACATAAGCTAGTAGAAGGGTTCTTAACAACTTACTTGTTATATCCTTTTCTTCAATAGTTCCACTTGCTCCTTTGATTTGATTGACAATCTCCTTTAGTCTTGTACTGTACTAAGTTATGTTCTCACCTCCATTCATCCTCATAGATTCAAGTTGTCCTCTTAGACTATCTACTTTTTCTCTTTGAACATGTTTATCTCCTCCATACACTGATATGAGCTTATCCCACATAGCCTTTGCATCATTGCAGCCTTCTAGATCATTAAACTCTGAATCAGTCAATGCAGATGTTATTTCAATCATTGCTTGAATATGTTTTTGCTTTGCCTTTATCTCTTCCATAGTCAATGGATAGGTGCTCGGTGTAACAAAATCATGTAAGGAAACTCAGGTGCAGAAATAGCTTCCTACACTAATCTCTAGAGGAAAGTATTGTGCAAATTCTTTTAAATCCTTACAATTTCAGATTCGTTAACAACTTTAACAATGATATTGCAGCCATATACCGTGCATACAGAAAATAGAGAATGACACAATGATTTACCCTGGGGAAAACCTTTTGGTAAAAACCCTAGCACTCCAAAACCTGCACAATGTATTATCTTCAACACAACGGTTACAACACACTTGCAATGCAAGTTCTTTCAGGAGACAATCGACACTTAAAGACAAATCCAGTAGCACGATATCATACCAATAATACACTCATTTTGTATCACAGTCTATAACCCTAAAAAATGCTTATGCGCTTTCCTTTTTAGGGCAACTTCCAAAGATAGCCGTATTAGGGTTTTACCATTCTTTGAGAAAATAGGAACCCCAAATTTTTTTTTGGGGTGATGCCCCGAACCCCACGATTGAGGAAGAGTGTACAATACTCAACTTTATCAATTGCCACATGTCTTGCATGTGTTCACTCGTCATTGAAATCTCCTAGAAATAGCTCTTACGTGTCATAGGAATCGATCATAACCGTTTCAGCCATGATCTCCTTACACACAATTCAAGATGCCGACACATCAAGTGGAGTGACACATCAACATGCCAACTAGAAATGTACACTCACACTCAATTACATTATTTGCAAGAAATACATTTTACAAAACAAATAATAAGAATAGGAATTATCCAAGGTTGAGACACCTTATTCCTGAAATTCTCCCACTTGTCGAACACCTTGTAAGAGCAATAGGAACATAACATGAACTAACCACTATAGGCCAAAAGGCTCATAGACTCCAAACACCATCTAAACTTTGCAGTGCCCACTGGTTTCGTTAATGCATCTGCAACATTCCTCATAGTATCTACCTTCTCCAAATTTACCTTTCCATCTTCCACCTTATCTCTCACAAAGTGAAACTGCACATCAATGTTCTTCGTTCTGGCATGGAAAATTGGATTCTTCGCAAGGCAAATAGTGCTCTGACTATCACACCAAATAGTAATCTATTCTGCATAAACACCAATATCAGAACACAATCTCCTAAGCCAAATGGCTTCCTTACAAGCATGAGTAGCAGTCATGTACTCAACTTCTGTAGTGGACAAAGCAACCATAGGTTGTCGCTTACTCATCCAACTGATGGCACCACCAAACATAGTGAACACATAAGCACTGGTGGATCTCCTGCTATTAATATCACCTGCCCAATTTGAATCCACAAACCCATGAATACAAACTGAATGCGGAGATCCAGAAGAGTTACCATGGTAACATATGGAGTAATCTGATGTACCCCTCAAATATCTGAATACTCGCTTAACTGCATCCCAATGTACCTATCTAGGGTTAGCCATAAACCGACAGAGGACTCCCACTGCTTTGGCAATGTCTGGTCTAGTACAGACCATAGCATACATAAGACTGCCAACTGCACTAGCATAAGGTACTCTACTCATGTCCTCCACCTCACTAGGAGATTTTGGACAATCATCTATAGATAACTTTGTTCCCACTGAAATGAGAACACATAGTGGTCTACAATCTGCCATGTTGAACCTGTCCAACACAGACTTCACATACTTACTCTGACTCAACCAAAGTTTTCTATTAGACCCGTCTCTAGTGATTTCCATACCCAAGATGTACCTTGCTGCCCCAAGATATTTCATCTCAAACTGTGCTGACAACTGAGATTTAAAATCAAAAATCATACCCTTACCCTTCCCAAACAACAACATATCATCAACATATAATGCAACAATAAGAAGGTGATCATTTTCAACTCTGAAATAAACACAATGATCTGATTTCAATCTTACAAATCCAATTGACAACACAAAGGCATCAAAATTAAGGTACCACATCCTAGGAGATTGCTTCAAACCACATAGAGATTTCTTTAATCTGCAAACTAAGGATTCTTTACCTTTAACAATGTAGTGCTCAGGCTATGACATATAAATCTCTTCCTCCAAATCACCATGAAGGAAAGTTGTCTTCACATCCATCTGTTCTATCTCTAAATCATATGATGTAGCAAGAGATAACAAAAATCTAATGGATGTCAACTTTGCAACAGGAGAGAATATTTCACCATAATCTATTCCCTATACCTATGAATACCCCTTTGCAACCAATCTAGCTTTGTACCTTTCAACACTGCCATCTGCACAAAATTTCTTCTTGAACACCCATTTACAACCAACAGATTTTCTCCCTTTAGGCAAAGGTACAAGGTCCAAAGTTTTGTTTTTCTTAATGAAGCCATCTCATCATCCATAGCCTCAATCTAGGAACCTGCATCTTCCATGCCCAAAGCCTCTTTCATAGATCTAGGCTCATCAGTGTTAGTAATCAAAGCAAAAACACAACTGGAATCTAACATAGAATAACCAAAACTTTCTGGTTGCTTTCTTTCTCTCGTGGATCTCCTCAAGGGCTGAGGTTGAGGTTGTTCTTCCTCTTCTTCCGAACTATCAGAGCTACTAGAGCTCTCCTCATCATTACACCCAACATGGTCTCTCTGTTCAGTCTTCTCAGGGGTAGGAGGAAACTGAACAACACCTTTTTCCTTTTCTTTTTCATCTGGTTGTAGCACAACAGGAGAAGATGTTAGCTCTCTGAAAATAACATTTCTACTATGCAACACCTTACTAGTCACAGGATCCCAAAGCTTGTATCGTTTCACACCAACACTGTATCTGATAAAAATACATTTGACAGCTTTGTTTTCCAACTTAGATCTTTTCTCCTTAGGAATATGTGCATAAGCTTCACAACCAAAAACATGAAGATGTCTTATTGAAGGCTTCTTACCAGACCACACCTCCATGGGTGTCTTACCAACAAGAGCTAATGTAGGAGATCTGTTAACTAGATAGCAAGCAGTGGCCACAACTTCAGCCCAAAACCTTTGTTCTAAACTAGCTCCACTAAGTATACTCCTAGCCTTCTCCATCAGTGTCCTATTCATTCTCTTTGCAACTCCATTTTGTTGCGGGGTGTAAGGAGTTGTCTTATGTCTCTCGATTCCTTGTTCTTTATAGAACTGTTCAAACTCTATGGAACAAAACTCACCACCATTATCAATTCTCACACACTTGATTCTTTTACCAGTCTGATTCTCCACGAGAGCCTTAAATTCCTTGAATCGACTGAAAACCCGTGTCTTACTTTTCAGGAAATATATCCAAGTTCTTCTACTATAATCATCTATAAAAGAAACAAAATATACAGAACTAGAGATAGAAGGAACTTTTACAGGACCAAATACATCAGAATGAATAAGATCCAAAAGTCTAGAAGACTTGTGAGAACTGGAGTAGAACTGAACACGATTTTGCTTACCATAAACACAATGTTCACAGAAATCAAATTCGAGATTACAATCATTTAGCCCCTCGATGAGATTTTTAGTTTTCAAGGTCCTAAGACCCTTCTCACCCACATTGTATTTTCTGTAGGAAGCTTGCCTTCCAAAGTGTTTGCACCCTTAGGTACACTTACTACACTACCATCAGAACCCATTGCCACAGTCTTCTTTACTGCTCGTTCAGATGGTGGGGATGAAGTGATAGTCGCTCTCTTCCTTGAAATAGAAGAAATATTGCACTGAGCAATGCATGCATCAAGCTGAAACAAAGTACCTCTCCTAGTACCTTTAGCGAGCACCATAGAACCTCTCATCATCTTGCATCCATCTTTCGAAAAGACAACTTGCACACCTACATCATTCAACATACTTACAGATAATAGGTTTCATGCCAAACCCGGAATGTGCATAACTCCGTTTATTCCATTTACTCGTCCATCAGGAAATCTGATAGTGACCCTTCCGCATCCAACTATCTTTAGGTGAGAATCATCACCCAAGTACACCTTTCCACCATCAAACTCTTCATATTTTGAGAACCAGTTTCGATGAGAGGTCATGTGAAAAGAAGCACCCGAGTCTACCAACCACACATCATCAGATGCATGGGCTGCCAAAGCTGCAATAAAAGCATCTCCATCTTCTTGAGATTTTTCGAAAGCTGAATCTGAGCCTTTCTTCTTCTTCTTCAGTTCTTTGCAGTCCCTCTGGAAGTGCCCAGATTTATCACAGTTCCAACATTTCACCTTGGACTTTCCAGGAGTCTTAGAACTCCCACGGGATTTGGATCTGCCCTTCTTTGACTTATTGTCATTCTCCTTTCCTTTGTTGTTGGATCTCCCGTGAACAACAAGGGCTTCCTTAGACGAATCTAAAGTCTTTTTTCGCATCTCCTCAGATAGCAGTGAAGACACCACATCATCCATATAGAATGTGACTATAGTACTTCTGAGAGCCATCACAAGATGGTCCCATGAATCTAGCAAGGAACAAAGCAGGTTCATACATCGATCCTCCTCCTCGATCTTGGCACCAGATGATGCCAACTGTGCAATCAATAAATTGAATGCTTTGAGATGATCAGTTACAGATCCACCTTCCTCCATTCTTAAAGAATACAACTTCTTTCTTAGGAACAACTTATTCACCAGAGATTTGGCCTGATACACAGACCCAAGCCCTGTCCACAAAGAATTTGTAGTAGTCTCATCAAGAACATTCAGAAGAACGACATCTGCTAGACAGAGTTTGATGAGACCCCTAGCCTTCCGATCCTTGATCTCCCAATCCACTAGAGATATTGTTGCAGGTCTCACATCAAGTGTAGCAGCCTCCCATAGATCGCGGTCTTCAAGCATGTCTTCCATCTTGAGTTTCCACAACTCAAAATTAGTGCCATTAAATTTCTCCACCTCCATTCTACTGTATGAGGAACTTGCCATCTCAATCTGCAAATAATATTCAGAATGCTCTGCACAAAAAAACTCCCACTCAACTTGAGATTAGCTCAAAAAACCCTACCCAACAACTAGGATCAAAAGTTGATCAAGCTCTGATACCACTTGTAAGAAAACTCAGGTGCGGAAACAACTTCCTACACTAATCTCTAGAGGAAAGTATTGTGCAAATTCTTTTAAATCCCGACAATTTTGAGATTCGTTAACAACTTTAACAAAGATATTGCAGCCATATACCATGCATACAGAAAATAGAGAATGACACAATGATTTACCCTGGGGAAAACCTTTCGGTAAAAACCCCAGCACTCCAAAACCTGCACAATGTATTATCTTCAACACAACGGTTACAACACACTTGCAATGCAAGTTCTTTCAGGAGACAATCGAGACTTAAAGACAAATCCAGTAGCACAATATCATACCAACAATACACTCATTTTGTATCACAGTCTGTAACCCTAAAAAATGCTTATGTACTTTCCTTTTTAGGGCAACTTCCAAAGATAGCCGTATTAGGGTTTTACCATTCTCCGAGAAAATAGGAACCCCATGATTGAGGAAGAGTGTACAGTACTCAACTTTATCAGTTGCCACATGTCTTGCATGTCTTCAGCCGTAATTGAAATCTCCTAGAAAAAGCTCTTACGTGTCATAGTAATCCGTCATAACTGTTTCAGCCATGATCTCCTTACACACAATTCAAGATGCCGACACATCAAGTGGAGTGACACATCAACATGCCAACTAGACATGTACACTCACACTTAATTACATAATTTGCAAGAAATACATTTTACAAAATAAATAATAAGAATAGGAATTATCCAAGGTTGAGACACCTTATTCCTAACAAATCATTCTCCAGATAGTATACAACATATTCTCCAACTCTTGATAGGTGTAGCTTCATCCTTTTCTGCCATGTAGAGAAACTTGACTTGTTCAGCTTTGGTGCATCCCTCTTATACATCTTTGGATCTTTAACTCAAGTGCCTTTAAACTTTTCTTTCGGAATCCAAAGCTCTGATACTTAATGTAAGTATAGATCCAATAGCCAACAAGATGAGAGGGGTGGGGGGGGGGGGGGTGAATCATACAACCTTAATCTTCCATAAAAACATCAGATTCAACCTCGGGAACATATACTTTAGTAATATAACCAAAACTGTTAAACATGCAAACTCAAAAGCATATAAACATCATAAACCTCATAACACCAGATTTAACATGGAAACCCAAATAGGGAAAAACCACTGTGGGATTTCGGACCCACTAAGAAATATACTCTTCTAGAGTACGCTTGGTTAAAAGCAAATCCTATTAAAGATTACAAACACATTGCTAGATGTGACCCGGTTAAGGGATTTCCCTCAAATCTGTTAGGATCTTCACCTTGTTAGAAGTGACCTTGTTAAAGGATTTCAAACACTCAATCAAAATGTCACCTTGCTAGAGGGTTTTACAAATAAGACTGTTAAGTCCACTCGGTTAAGAGATTTTCTGTCACTTTCACAAAATAACAGTAATAAAAATCTATCTGCAACTTCACATCTAAAATGCTAAAGCAGATTCTTATTTGTTCAATACAATCTAGACATAGAACTAATCTTGTCCATCTGTTGGGCTTCTATACTTTGTTATTCAAACAGGTCTTCAAGCTTTTGTGCTCGGTAATCACTATGTAGCATCCCTGTGCGTACACTTGCTCGCATGCATTGTTTATCAACAGTTTCCTATTTATAAACAATAGCTAACCACTTAATCTCCTTGATCACATTTAACATGATCAATCATAGCCATCAGATCTTCGATCTTGTCTAGGTTCAATGCATCTTTCGATCTGAAAATGTTTTACCCCACCTAGGAACTTGCATATATTTCTTGGAACTTGTGCCAGGGTATTGCGGTTCAATCTGAATTGTAGATCTTCATGCCGACTTTCCATTGCCTTGGATTATTAACAAACTTCATGCACGACATACCAATCATTTAATCAGTTCCAACTCATCAGCTTCCTTCATTAAATACTGCATGTAACCATTTAATGTATTCTATTATAGCTCGGTTACAACTCGGTTACAACTCAGTAAATACTAAACTTCACTCGGTAGACATTCCGCCTTCATTAACCGATAGCGATAACCTTAGGGTTTACCGGCTAGGTTCTTTGCTTGGTAACATAGTATAGTATTAACCTTACAATTTACAACATATGTATGATGTTAAAACAATCTAAACATCATGATCTCATCATTGTCTAACTCGGTAATAGTTTCCCATTGAATACCTTATTCATCCCCTTATTCATCATATTCTTTCCTATGTCTTTTACCGACATCTTTATATTCTTCAAATCATATTTCTCAAGATATGGCAACATCATACTAAATTAGAAAATCAATTTCTTGAGATCAATGACAAAATAATAATATCAAGACAGTAAACATCTTTAATCAGTTATATCCATAATCATCAACAACCTTCTCAATATCCTTATTGAAATGTCAACAATCTTTCATTGCCTGTTTTAATGCTATATTGCCAGCACTATTGTAGTTCATTTCTTTCAGATTGTAGTCTGATTTATTTTGTAAGTTAGTGAGACTTCCTTGAGGGTTGGAGCCTTCTGGAAATATATCTTTTGGGTAGTGAGTCTAGGCAATGTGCCTGAATGCATGTGTGTTCCCCAGTGTAATATTTTCAAATACAACTGTAGAGTATCATCTTATTGTGGGTAGATTCTCAGCATGGTTTTTCCCTTAACCGAGTTTTCCATGTCAAAAATATTGGTATTGTGTGTTGTGTTGTTCATTTGCTTATCTTTCAGTTACTGTAGTTTATGCTTTGGTGTTTGATTATCTGATTTCCGGTGAAGACTAATTCACCCCCCCCCTCTCAGTCTTCCTTCTTGATTTCTGCTAACAAGGGTTGATGGTGAAAAAATGAATTTCTTTTAGGAACTCCAACATGATGGAGAAAATGAGAGAGAGAGAGAGGAATCTACAAGAAAAGTAGATCATGCCTTAGTATAGTATATATAATTAAAAGAAGAAAAATGGAAATAAAAGGTCCCAAGGTGTAGGTGTTCCCTAGGATTACTACATACATCTATTATATTAACTATAAATTTGATTCAAATATCAAAAACTAGCACAAAAAACCCTCAAGCCCATTGATAAATTTGTACATCCCCCTCCAGAATGGGGCTCTATAACTCTACAATCTATTTATGTAGTTCACCAAGACTTGACCAATAGCCCTGAAATCTCCCTATCAAACCCCTCTTAGTAGATTTTTGTTCATTTTCTTTCATTTCTATTTCAATCTTATCATCCAAACAAACCATTATCTTATTTGTTGATGTCTCAACCAATTATTTTCTTAAAACCTCACTTTCCTTACCCATCCTTCGCCCACCCCCTTCTCTCTACCAAAACCCCCATTTCATTACCGCCTATTATGAATGAGATGCTTGTAGAGTCTTCTTGCCCCTGAAAGTGAAAATTCTACAAACCGTGGCATAAACCAACATTGAGATCACCCCTTCCACCAAATGATGAGGACACCCCTACTATCCTCATGTTATCTTTTATGATATACATATTGAAAACTCTATAGTTTAGGTGAATTTTGCATGTTTGATCCTTCCTATGGACCACCACCACATGAGATGAGTAAGCACTTTATTTATGCCTAATAATACCAACCTTTAGCATCCTTTGAACAATGTTTTCAAGTTTACTTTCTCAAACTATAAGGCCTAATATTAGGTGGTTGACTTATAGGCACTAGTTATATGGAATGATCATGATCTCTTCTAGAAGGCAGTCTTGTAGGCATATCTTCAAAAACCACTGAGTGACAATCTATGATTCTGTTGTTGATCTAGGAGCATTTAACTGATAGGTTGTTAATAAAAATAATTGAGCTACAAATCTATTAACTCCTTTCTTAAGTAACTTTTTCATTTAATAAGAGATTACCATCTATTGGGACTTTTCACATAAAACTCTTACCTCCATTGTCTTTCCTTTTAAGTGAAATCTCATGGGTAGCTCCTAAAATTTTCTTATTTTTTTCCTAAATTAGGGAGCCAATGTACTCTCAATACTATACTGGTTGCACCCATGAAAATATAGAAAACATTGGGCAATCAAGTCGATATTCTCCCATGGTAAATTTCTCTTAAGACATTTTATTAAATAAATAACGATACCCCCATTTACAATTTGGACCTAGAATTATAGAGTAGAGTATATAAAATAAATTAGACGATTAGCTAATTTCTTGTTAAAAAAATTGTGAGTGAAGTTGTTAGTGCTTCCTAAGTTAATCAACATTATCACTTACTTTAGGCAACCCACCACATTAAGAGTTTGTGGGGTACCAAAACTAGCAAGACCATGACAAGAAATGAGTGTGTGAGTATCTACACATTCCTCTTCTATCTTATTTCCTCACTAATATTACCTCTTCTTCCCATTTTCCTCCTTTAGAGTTTCAATGTAAAAAAACTATTTTCTTCCAATTCATGGCCACAACTATATTTGATATCACAATTAAAACATAACCATGGTGCTCTTTTTTCTTCAATATGTTGCAGAGTCAATTTGGTAGGCTATGAAAATGACTATGTAGGAGAGCTCCTTTCTCTTATATTTACAAGCCCTTGGCAATGACTATGTAGGAGAGAATTCTAGAGCCGAGTATATAAAATAAATTAGACAAGTAGCTAACTTCTTGTCACAAAAGTTGTTAGTGAAGTCATTAGTGCTTCCTAAGTCAATCAACATTATCACTTACTTTAGGAAACCCACTGTTATCACTGTTTAAAAATGGGTTTTCTTTTTCCATAATTGGCTAAGTTTTTGAAATTTTGAGTTAGACACACTATCAACTATTTCAAGTCTGTGTTAGGTCTTAAGGGTTCAGGGTTTTAATTTTAAATCGTTCAATGTTTGATCAAAAAACCCTCTGGTTTCTATTCCTTCGTTACTTTATCCACTTAAGTAATGGGTCTTGGGGTCGTAAGAGGTGTCCCCCCATGTCATTTGCCTAGGCGGTTATTGAATTAATTGTAGAAATTTAGGCCTTATGTCTTTTCTTCCTAATGTTGTCGGGCCCAGTAAGTTGCATGCAGCTCTCAGATGGATCTATGGTTTTCACTGTTTCGTTAGGTGAAGTTGCGTGTGGTTTAACACTCATGAAATGGCGAAAGGGAAAAATGTGTTCAATGGCGCATTTGGTCCGGTTTAAAAGGGCTTCATCTCGTTCAAAATCTAACGGTTGGCGTTATTTCACAGCTGAAACTTGCAAGTGAAATACATTTCGCGATATGGTGAAAGCGTTTGGTGGGACCCTACAGTGAAGACTTTCCAAGCGACTAAAAGGTGATCAAGTCCAATCTGATCTGACGGTTCACACTATTTTGTGGCTAATAGATGCTCGAAGGTTATGCCCTGCGAAATAGCGAAAAGGTTTTTCGGTCTGCGAAAAGGGAGTTTTTATAAGAGCATAACAGATGCGCAAGTCTCATTTGATCTGACGGTTAGCGCAGCTTCATAGGAGGAAGATGCTCAACAGTTAGCTTTCGCGAAGTAGCGAAATGACATGGCACTCCAAGCAGGCAGTCCAGTTGGTCGAGATGGCGAGTAAGATGATGGCACATGGCAGAAGGTCAAAATAGTCAGCAAGTCGGGTCTAAGGATTACAAGGTGGGTCCCAGTGGTGAGTCATGTCGCGGGATAAGAGGTGACCTGGCAGATATAGGTGGCAAGGATGAGGTGGAATCCAATGTTCTCTCTTAGCAAATGAAAGGTTGACATGTTAGTTTAAAGGTGACTAGATGCCACGTGGATGGAGTTTGAGTTAGAGGGCCCATGTCTGCCAAATTGAGTTAAGTTGTTAAGCATCGAGCAAGTCAAATATGATCTAACGACCTGCGTGAATTCACAATGGTAAAGTGCTCGTGTTTTATGCCCTGTGAAATAGCGAAAAGGTTTTTGGGCCCCGAAGACAGATAAAGCATGAAGTTTAAAGGATGGTCATCTCCGTTTTGATCCAAGGGCTCGCGTTGTTTCGTGGTTGTGAACCAACCGAAGGATATGCTTTGCGAAATAGCGAAAGGAAGAGAAGGTTCATCTAGGTGTAATGCTAGATGGTGATGTGTCAATTGACACGTGGTTTCAGAAGAAGGAAAGGGCCTGCCAAGGTGTAACCGATGGTTATAAGGGAAAGACATGTGGCCGACGTTGAACTAAACTCGAAGAGTTTTCCAAAGCTAATGGTTGACTGCCACGTGGTATTCAGTAAACAATGAAAGAGTGGCGTAAGAAAAGCAAGCATAAAGGTCTCCCTTAAAGGATGGTCATCTTAGATTTGATCCAACGCTTCGTGTTGTTTCGTGGTCCAAAGTTGAAAGTGGTTCAAGCTATGCGAAATAATGAAAGACCGTTAGCAGTCAAGATAAAGGCACGGTTAATGAAGAAGTTTACGGTCCCGGTAAGAGTTAAATGCCGAGCAGTTAAAGTTCCATCTAATGCCTAGCACAACTTCGCGAAAGAAAAGTGCTCGGAGGATAAAGTTCGCGAAATGGTGAAAAGGAGGTGGGGCCCGGTGCTAAGGTGAAGCTATTAAGTCAGTGTAAAGACCAATCAAGTTTCATTTGATCAAATGGTTGGTGTGATTTTGTTTAATGAAATTGCCTGAAGGTTATGCTCTACGAAACAACAAAAGAGCGAAAGGGAAAAATGTGTAGGTATGTTGTGACCCGTTGGAGTGAAAAATTTGAATTCTCTCATGAATTCAATTCTAAAGGGACGATCGAAGCATGTGGTATCAATGTCACAGTTAAGAGCCTGAGTACCATATATGCTCTTGTCTCAATTGAGTGAAGGTATCATTCCAAAGAATTGTTGCAGAGGAGCAGTTGCAAAGCTATTTTCTTCAAATACAGAGCAAATTCACTCAGTTGCAGAGCAGATTCCTTCAAGCTAAAAACAGGTTTTCTTGTACTCTTGTGTGGCAATTTCTTTGCAGTGTGCTTTAATTGAGGTCTTGATTTGTCACAAAACCAGTTGGGGGTAATAGTTATATTACTTGCATATTTTAAGATGGCACCTAAGAGAGAGTTCTCAGGGAAAGTTAATTACCAGGATAGGGCCATTTGTGATGATTTTCTTGAATAGTTGACATTATCAACTAATCAGGCATCAAAAGTGAAAGAACTAGTGCCAAGAGCTCCTCGTTTGAAGATAGGAGAAGGGTTATTTGACAAGGGCAACTGGTTGAGAGACCCACAGGTTGGGTTGTCTGGGTTGGGGTTGTTCAAAGTTGGATTTGGCATGAGAAATTCCCCAACCCCATAGAATAGCATCTGGGAGTTAGATGTGGGAAAATTGGTAGTTCCAGGAGTATTCATGGATATGGATCTCCTGACTCAGAATGCACATAATTATGATCCAGTCACAAGGAGCATTAGGGATATAAATGGGAAAGCCCTCATTGAAATAAATAATGAGGAATTCAGAAGTACTTTTGGGCTTAATGAGTTTACCAATTTTCTAGAGCCTATTAATTTCAAATCATTAGCTCAAGTATACAGTGCACAGAGGACTCACCTTAGAAATGGGCCTCTTAAGGAATTTTTTGTGAAGATGGGTGGGTTGACAGTTGTAGGACCCAACATTGAAGAGCCCTTCTCATTGAATCTGTTCACCCTTAGGGCTAAGGGATTGTACTGGTCACTTTGCCAGATTTTGGGAGAGGATGCTAAATCAAATATGGCCAATCATTACATGCTAATGATTGCTCAAATTTTGAATCCTTCTCTTGCAGTAACCTTTGATTATGCTTCCTTTATTACTGATGATATCCATGAAGGGTTGATAGGAATAAAGAATGGGAAGGTTGATAGGCCTTTTGGATGGTATTCCCTCCTCATGCATCTATTTTTATTCAAAGGTGGTGATTATTTTGCAAGTGGAATGGATCTTATAAAAGAGAAAGATGGAGAAAAGATGCTAGTGCAATTATGGAGTACAGTGCTGTCATGGGACAAAGATGATGCTAGTTTCTTAAAATTTGATAAATGTTTTGCATCAAAGATTAGGACTCTCCTCTGTTCAGAAAATCCAAGAATCCCCAAGGTTCTTTTGGAATTTATTAGACCAAAAGAATTTGCAGAAAATATAAAAATTGTTCATAATTGGGTTGATATTTACTTATACCCTGTCTCCACAGTTTTCAGAGTATTTGGTTTCAAAGGCACTCCATTTTTATTGCCCTATCAGGTCCCTCTCAAAGTGGGAACTACAGAAATCCTCAAACAAATTGGTAGCGTGCAAGAAGCAGAGCTAACAGGCAGGTGTAAAGGGACTATTTTCCCTACGGTTACTATAGCCCACCAATTTGTAATAACCAAGGGAGGTTGGAATTGTTTTGAGGATTTTCTTAAACCTTATCATTTGTCAACTGCAGTGTCCAGGTGTGCCAATCCTGAAGATTTCTTTAATGGCATGTTTAGAAAGAGAGCAGTGTGCAGAGGTAGACCCCATCAGTTCCAGTTTCCTAAAGACCTCATTAGAAATGAGTTTGATCTAGATGAGCAGGAGTTGAGGAAGGAAAAATGGGTGGCTTATACAAAGGCCTTAGATTTTGTACATCAGTTTGATACCAGCTATGACCCATTGTCTAGCTTTTTCCCTTTTGAGGAGAAAATAAAGTTCCTAATTCTTTTCTTTGAGGATGTAATGCAGACTCTGAAAGAAAAGAGGGAGGTTGTGGTTAAAAACAACCCTGAAAAGGAAAGAATGGTTCTAAGTAGGTCTTCCCCCACTAGAGAAATCCCTCCTGGTGACTATACGTTGCACAAGAAGTCTAATTATAGTGTGCTGATGCCTACAACAGGGGAGCCCTCTACCTCTAAAGGAAAGAGAAAGATACAAGATGTCATTGACATCCAAGAGAGCCCAAAGAAGCAGAGAGTAGGAAAAGAAATACAATCTGATACACCCTTGTACTCTCCATCCCAATCCCCTATTCATATAGGAGATGAACAGGCAGCAACTGAGCAGCTGATACAGTTAGGTAGCCTGGGAGAAATAGCCTACACATATGATGAAGTAGAAGAAGGAATGCTAGAAGAGCCCCTTGCTGCTGAGATGAACATCACTACCAATGAGTTTAAGGGCCAGGAGTGGGATCTTGAGATCAAACAGGCCAGTGAGGACTTCTTGGCTGACAATAACTTTGTTACATCAGGAGCATTCATGTAGTTTGTATGGAAGCAAAACATTGACAAATACAATGCAAGATGTGAGAAGAGAAAAGGTGAACAACCTCATAAAGATCCAGCTATGGTTGAGGAGGAAATAAAGCAAGAAATGATGGATGAGTTTAAGACCATCACTCCTAAGCAAGGAAGAGATATGGTGGCACAAGTTGGAGTACTCATTCTCCCTGAGTGGGACATAGAAGATGCCTTGGTATTGGAGGCAGTGAGAAAAGAAACTAAACCCATGGAGGGAATCACTTTTAGCAAAGATAATGCTGCACTAGTCATGTGGTCTCTTAAGAGGGATGAGAATAGGAGAAATAAGGACACCCCAGGGTCAAGTTACCTTGGTGGAATGATAGTAAAAAGAGTGCAAAACACAGGGGTGGTGGAAGCTGCTAGCACTATGCTAGAAACTGCAAAGTTTAGTGTTGCAGTAGCAGAAAGGGAAGCTAAGGAAAAAGTAGACCTCCAAGTCAAGTTGGAGACAATTTTTAAGGCTTACAACAGTGCTAAGGAAGAGGTAAGGGGTAAAGATAGCATCATTGCTAAGCTGCAAAGCCAGTTGACAGGACAGTACCATCAAGGTGAGTCTTAAACACTGATGATCTCCTCTTCTCCTGCAAGACCTCCACCTACTAGCCCTATTATTGAGTTCCCACCATCTCCAACACCTTCTAGTTCTCAAATGATCGAGATCACTCCCCAAGAATTGGAGAATTTAAAACAGGCTCATGCCTTGTATGCCAAGAAGTATGAAGAAAGAGTAAGGGCTACCATTTCAAGTTTTGCAGACACCATGAGTGCCTCACTATTGTACAACAACATAAGCAAGATTTTAGATATGTGGAATGAGCTTAATGGAGATAAGGCCATTTTGATGCCTATTTTTGACAAGTGGAAGCCTAGAGAGCAGGATTTGGAGCTTATTTGTGTATCTTATGATGAAGCAGGGGCTGATCCTATCATCAAATCCACTTGTGACACCACAAAGGATATAATAAAATTAGTAGAAGGGATAGACAATGCTGACAGGAAAATCAACTTATACAAAAAGGAGTACACTGATCAAGTTTTTGAATTACTCCCAGGAGTTTTTGTCAGCCCGAATCAATTAAAGGACAAACAAGTGTGGCTTAAGGAATTAGAGGCCAAATTGTCAGCCATAATAAAAGGAATTGTTGACTTAGATGACACTTCCTTTTTTGTTGTAACAATTGAGGAGATAGAGAGAATCAAATCTCATTACGGTTTTCTCAATTCAGAGGTTAACAAGATGAGGAATTCATGGAAAAGGTTAACCAAGGCTAAAGAAAAAGTGATTAATTTCACATGGCTAGCTAATGATGTATACAACGTGTAGACAAGAAAATATGCCATCCAGGATGTAGAGCAGTTAGAAGGCACTCCTGAAAAGTTAGAAGAGGTTGCAACCGGACAACAAGTAGAAGAAGCTGCAGAGGTCGAAAAGGACTTGTAACCATATTTGTAAAAGATTTTGTAACTACTTCTAGAGAAGAAATGATTGTAACAAATTCTCCTAGGAAAGTTTGAAGCTATGTGCATCCATATTGTTATAAATGGATACTAGGACTAGTAGAAAAATGATCGCAAATAATTGTAAGAAAATGCTACAGAAATTTATCTGAGCTTTTCCAAGTTTTAATGGAGAATATTCGAAGGTTTCTTGTAATACTTTCTTGAAGATAATATCAATATACAGACCATTAGTTTTGAGTTTAAACTTTGTATCATCTTCAAATGTGTTTGCAAGTGTTTACTGTTTCATTCTAAATAATCCAGGGTTATTTTATTTGAAATAAGGTTGTAAGGCAACTTTCAGTAGATATTTTTCTTAGCTTTTCTCTTCAAGAGGGGAATTAAATATGCAGGAATTATTTCTACCAGTAAATTCTTTGTAGGATACTTTGAATCTTGATGAACATAGTTTGATGAAGTATGAATAAGTTCTTATGTGTGTCAGGCATATATAAGGATCTACAGAAGCCAAGCTAATGGGATGTGTAGAGATATTTTGATTGGGGAGTATTATTTGAATTTAGATGACTCTGTGACCTTGGATAAGGCACTGGTATAGATCGAGGTTGTGTATTACATGTTTTGTAGGTCAAATACTAAATATGAGTACAATTTTCATTCCTTTTTTTCAGTAAGTTTTAAGGTGATTAGATCCACTGGTTTTCTGGACTGGTTTGCTGTGGATTTATCTTTTTAAAGTGTGAATTTAGTTCACAAAGGTATACCCGCCTGGACTCTGAGTAGGTCCAAAGTGTAGAAGGTTAAATCAAACCTTGTCATATCTTGTCCTAAGAGTTTCCTTCCCTTTAATATCTCTTTTGCATAGAGTTATCATATGATTGTAATAATATTGAAGTGAATCAAATTTTGAAGACAACAAAAGTGGCGACTTTGTTGGGGATAAATGAATTGTTAAAAGTTTCTAGTTAAGAAATATTTTAATTCATATTGTGGTGATCCAGATGGGATAGGTCACATTAAGAATCCAAAAGCATATTTTGTGCTTAAATTTATAAAGAAAATCATTGTGTTTGTGGAATTGCAGCATTTCATTCTAAGCTTGTTTTCATAAATCCCATAGAAGTGGGTGGTGACTCTGTTATTTTGGAGCCAGTCCTTGTGAAGTACAATAAGAAAGAAAAATGAGCATAATGCAAGGAGGAAAAAACACTAGGTCATTCATGAAGAAGCATCCTCGTGAAACTTTGCAAGAGGGTTTGCCAAAGTAGTCACAGAGAGGTCAGAAGAGATCAGTGTTACATGAGCCATCAAATGCTACTTGGGTAGAAAAGAATAATAATACCGGTAAGATGCCTGATTGACCTCTTTATGCAAAGTCTAATTCTTCTTCCAGAGATTCTGAACATGATATATTAGGTTTCCATTCAGGATTGTTTGGAAATATTGATAATGCACATGCTTTAAATCAAGATTTATCCCATGTTAGTGTCTCTGCAAGAGATAGGACCAGTTCAAATGCAATTAGACACTCTGTGCCTAGAAAAATCAATGGAAACATTAGTTTGATTGACATAGATCAAGTCAATATATTGAGAGTTCACCATTTAATCTCCCTAAGAGCCTAAAAGGAGGCATATATAAGGATTTGCAGAAGCCAAGCTAATGGGATGTGTAGAAATATTTTGATTGGGGAGTATTATTTGAATTTAGATGACTTTGTGACCTTGGATAAGGCACTGGTATAGATCGAGGTTGTCTATTACATGTTTTGTAGGTCAAATACTGAATATGAGTACAGTTTTCATTCCTTTATTTCAGTAAGTTTTAAGGTGATTAGATCCACTGGTTTTCTGGACTAGTTTGCTGTGGATTTATCTTTTTAAAGTGTGAATTTAGTTCACAAAGGTATACCCGCCTGGACTTTGAGTAGGTCCGAAGTGTAGAAGGTTAAATCAAACCTTGTCATATGTTGTCCTAAGAGTTTCCTTCCCTTTAATATCTCTTCTGCACAGAGTTATCATATTATTATAAAGATATTGAAGTGAATCAGATTTTGAAGACAACACCCACCACATTAAGAATTTGTGGGGTACCAAAACTAGAAAGACCATGCCAAGAAATGAGTGTGTGAGTATGTACACATTCCTCTTCTATCTCATTTCCTCTATGTAATATTATCTCTTCCTCCTATTTTCCTCCTTTAGATCTTCAATGTAAAGTAATTTATTTTCAACACATTTGCGGCCACAACTATATTTTCTATCACGGTTAAAACATAACCATGTTGCTCTCTTTTCTTCAATTTGTTGTAGAGTCAACTTGGTAGGCTACGGTAGTCACTAAGTAGGAGAGATCCTTTCTCTTATATTTACAAGCCCTTGTCACTCATCTTTTTTATTTTCAATAATAAAGATCATTTTATTAAGGTATCCAAATTAACCTATCCCAACCAAGTGGTGATACAACCAAGTAACCACCTCATTAAATCAACAAATCACCAAACTACCAAGACACATTAACAAGTCAAAATATTGTTTCTTGAATTTGTTAGGTCCCAGAGATAAGTGAGAGGGGGGGGGTGGTGAATCAGTTGTCTAATAAATTCAAACCAAAAATAACTTATCCAAACTTAATGCTTAATACTGGTAAACCAAACTTTATGCCGATAGATAGTTTATCAGTTAATTACAGTACCGGTAAAGATTAATGCATGAAATAGAAAGACAATAACATCCACAACACATAACACCAATATTTGTACGTGGAAACCCTGTAAGGGGAAAAACCATGGTTGGAAACCTTACCCACAATCAGATGATACTACTGTAGATAGTATGTGTATACAAATGGGGTCTGCACATGCAGAAAGGCCAAGTGCCTAGAGCTCACTGCTCAATCACAAATAGGAGTCACACTGACTACAATTGGATGGTTAAATCCAATAATGATGTACTGCTCAAAATAGAATCTTCATATGCTAGATTCAATACCAGTATAGTTCCGATATGCCTTCACAAAAACCTTACTTCACCTTCAAATGATGTCTACGTGTATAGCTCTACTTATTCTCGCATATACCTTCTTACAATTCTTTTTCCCAATAACTTATCGATCTTACAAATAAGATCTTACGTATATACTATAACCTAAGACCAATTTTAGTAGGTCAGCTCTAAAAGATATTACAATAAAATCAATTACAAGTAAATAAATAACCGATGCAATATCTGATTCAACATGTCAGATTAATGCATTTACAACATTGATAAATCATCTCCAAAGCATGCCATGCTGATCTGGAATAGATAAGCCTGTCGGTGCTTATTCTGGACCTATTTGCTGGTAACAACAAATATGCAAATATGAATATAAAAATGAACAAATCTCCAAGACAAAGTGTCCAAATGATGTCTTCAACATAACCAAGTGTTTTCCATGTCATTCCAAGTGCCAGTGAACAATATATCCTGCCGGTGAACCAGATACCGGTGACTGTGCATAAAGTCACTTGCTTGCTAGTGAAAATTGCCAATCCTCCAAAGTGCCAGAGTTGATAAGTGTTAATAGGTGTTGACCTCAATGACAAAACCATATCAACATATCCAAAATACCAACAATCTCCCCCTTTGGCATTGATGGCAACACAAGATGGAAAAACCATCAAAGTGCCAAAACAGAAATGCCAAATACCAAAAACCAACAATCTCCCAAAAGAGATCATAACAAGAAATCAAAATTCAGATACAAAGAGTAATCAATCTATCCCAAAGTAACAATCTCTCCCCCTGAGAGTAACATGTGTTTTCCTTGTGTTTTTCCACATCAATCTCTCCCCCTTTGACATCAAATGCCAAAGCTAGTATAAAAACCAAGTTCAAATACAAAATAACAACCAATTTAGTATACCAACTAATCCCCCTGAGAAGTAGCTCTCATCATCAAAGCCGAAATAAAAGATTTCTCTGTTAATTCTGTTGGTTGATGACAAACATCAACTGTCTAAGTCTCTACCGATGGGGGTATGACCCCAAGTTGATCTCTGAGATATTTAGAAGTCTCCTTAGGCAAAGTCTTAGTGAAAATATCTACAATCTGCTCTTTAGTATTCACATAAACCAATTTTACTTCTTTTGCTTCAACATTTTCTTTTAGAAAATTCAATTTGATAGAAACATGTTTAGTTTTGGAATGTAGTACCAGATTCTTAGATATATCAATTGCTGCAGTGTTATCACAATAGATAGTTATAGGTTCCTTGCATTTTACCTTTATGTCCTTCAACATTTGCTTAATCCATAATACTTATGTATAGTTAGTTGCTACTGCAACATATTCTGATTCTGCTGTTGATAAAGATGTGCAACTTTGTTTCTTACTCAACCAAGAAATTAATCTACTTCCAAGAAAAAATGCTCCGCCGGTGGTGCTTTTTCTGTCATCCACATCTCCTGCCCAATTTGCATCTATGTATGCACATAATTGAAAGTTTTCATCTCTAGGATACCATAAGCCAAGATTTGTAGTGCCTTGTAAGTACCGAAAAATCCTTTTTACTGCTGATTCATGATTTTCTTTAGGATTACTCTGAAATCTTGAAACAATACATACTACATTCATAATATCAGGTCTTGTTTGTGTCAAATACAATATGCCTCCTATCATAGATTTGTACCTAGTCGTATTAACAGGTGTAGATTCATCCCTTAGTGATAATTTGTCATTTGTAGTCATAGGTGTGCTTACCGGTTTAGAGTTTTCCATCCCAAATTTCTTTAGTAACTCCTTCAAGTACTTGGATTGACTCAAGAATATACCTTTATCAGTCTGTGAAATCTGCAATCCTAAAAAGAATTTTATCTCTCCAATCATAGACATTTCAAATTCTTGCTGCATTTCAATAGAAAAGTCTTTACATAATCCACCTTCTCCTCCAAAGATTATATCATCAACAAAAACTTATATAACCAAGATGTCATCATTAGTCACTTTATAGTATAAATTGCTGTCAGTATTACCTTTAGAAAAACCAATCTTCAAAAGATATTTATCCAATCTAGCATACCAAACTCTTGGAGCCTGTTTTAATCCATACAAAGCTTTCCTTAACCTGCAAACCATATCTTTGTTATCTGTCAAAGAAAATCCATCAGGTTGCTCAATGTAAACTTCTTCTTCAAGATCTCCATTCAGAAATGCACATTTAATATCCATTTGATATAGTTTGTAGTTCTTGTGTGTTGCAAAAGCCAAGACTAATCCGACTACCTCAATTCTAGCTACCGGTGCAAAGGTTTCATTATAATCAATTCCTTCTTTTTGAGAATATCCCTTACACGCTAGTCTTGCTTTATTTCTGATTACCTTTCCATCTTCATTAAGTTTGTTTCTAAATACCCATTTTGTTCCAATCACATTTTTGTCTTTAGGCCGGGGAACTAATGTCCATGTGTTATTCTTCTCAATTTGTTCTAGTTCTTCTTCCATAGCTTTAATCTAGTGTTTATCTTCACATGCCTCATTAATTGATGATGGTTCAATTTGAGAAATAAGACACACCTCTTCATTTGCTAGTCTTCCTCTTGTCATAACTCCTTGATACTTGTTCCCAATTATCTGATTTTCAGAGTGATTCGGTCTTACATACCAGAGTGTCTTCGTTTGCTACTGTTCCTCAGTTACAGTGGAATTTTTAGATGATACCGGTGTAACTGGATCTTCATTTTGTACCGATGGGTTTAATGTAGGTTCATTTGTCAGTATTTCTATTGCTGGTTTAGAGTATGATGTGAACATCTTGAATCAATGATCCATTCATCCTTAACTTCAACTTTAGCTGCCAGGGCCTACTCTACCGGTTGAACAGTAGGTGCCAGTTGATCTTTTATTATAGCAAAAAAAAACCATCCATTGTCTACCGGATCCTCATCAGAATCATCAGTGACTCCTTCATCAACAAGATAACAAGATTTATCTTGATTCTTCTTAAATCTATATCTCTGATATTTAGGATTAGGCTTGTATATTCTTCTAGCTTCTTCTCTTAGTCTAGCATGCCTATTAGGGCATCTTGAAGCCATATGACCAATCTTATTACAGTTAAAACATTTAAAGGGTGCTTTACCTTCATACTTACTTCCAACTGGACCTTTAGGCATTTTTCTTGCAAATAGTGCTTCAAGTTCTTCATTTTCTCTCCTGCTTTCCTCAAGTTCTCTTGCATAAAAGCCTTTCCAATCAGATTTGTCAAATGATGGTGTAGATGATGTTGATGCCTTAAAAGCTAAATCTGTCTTTATAGTAGAAACAAGACCAAATTCCTCAATTTCAAAAGCTGAAAGTTTTCCAATCAATGTGTCCCTAGTTACTGATGTATTAGACATTGTTCTTAACTCATTTATAGCAGTAACTTTCATTTTGTATGCCGGTGGCAATCCTCTTAAAACTTTTGAAACAATTTCATCTTCACTTAAGGTTCCTCCACAACATTTAATACCCAAAACAATTTCATTAACTCTTTCCATAAAAGCAGAAATCCTTTCATCTTCTTCCATTTTTCAGATTTTCATACCTGACCCAAAAGCTTTCAAGTTTTGCAATTTTGACTGTGGAATCTCCTTCATTCAATGTTTCCAAATGGTCCCAAATAGCTTTAGCAGTAGATCTATCTAATAATCCCATGATTTGCTGATCTGATTATGCACTCAAAAGTGCTTCCCTTGCTTTGCAATCATTTTCTTCATCTTTTCCTAAGGTAGGTGGATTAGGTTGACTTTGAGTAGGAGCAGTATAGCCATTGTTTGTAACTTTCCAAATTTCCTTTTCAATGCAATTTAGATGTGTCTCCATCCTAATCTTCCATATGCCATAGTTGGTTCCATCAAGTTTAGGACTGTCCTTCCTGGAATAGTTAGTAGACATTGGATATCCTCAAGCTGTTAAACTTCTGCAAAAGAGGACTAAGCTCTGATACCAATTGTTAGGTCCCAGAGATAACTGAGAGGGGGGGGGGGTGCGAATCAATTGTCTAATAAATTCAAACCAAAAATAACTTATCCAAACTTAATGCTTAATACTGGTAAACCAAACTTTATGCTGGTAGATAGTTTATCAATTAATTGCAGTACCGGTAAAGATTAATGCATGAAACAAAAAGAAAATAATATCCACAACACATAACACCAATATTTGTACGTGGAAACCCTGTAAGGGGAACACCCATGGTGGGAAACCTTACCCACAATCAGATGATACTACTGTAGATAGTATGTGTATACAAATGGGGTCTCCACATGTAGAAAGGCCAAGCACCTAGAGCTCACTGCTCAATCACAAATAGGAGTCACACTAACTATAATTGGATGGTTAAATCCAATAATGATGTACTTCTCAAAATAGTATCTTCATATGCTGGATTCAATACTGGTGTAGTTCTAATATGCCTTCACAAAAACCTTGCTTTACCTTCAAATGATGTCTACATGTATAGATCTACTTATTCTCGCATATACCTTCTTACAATTATTTTTCCCAATCGCTTATCGATCTTACAAATAAGATCTTACATATATACCATAACCTAAGACCAATTTTCTTAGGTTGGCTCTATAAGATATTACAATAAAATCAATTACAAGTAAATCAATAACCGACGCAATATCTGATTCAACATGTTGGCTTAATGCATTTACAACATTGATAAATCATCTCCAAAGCGTGGCGTGCTGATCTAGAATAGATAAGCCCGTCGGTGCTTATTCTAGACCTATTTGCCAGTAACAACAAATATGCAAATATGAATATACCAATGAACAAATCTCTAAGAAAAAGTGTCCAAACGATGTCTTCAACATAACCAAGTGTTTTCCATGTCATTCCAAGTGTCGGTGAACAATATATCCTACCGGTGAACCAAATACCGGTGACTGTGCATAAAGTCACTTGCTTGCCGGTGAATATTGCCAATCCTCCAAAGTGCTAGAGTTGATAAGTGTTAATAGATGTTGACATCAATGAGAAAACCATATTAACATATTCAAAATACCAACAGAATTTAGCTTTGCCCCTATCAATAGAGAAAAAGAAGCATGTTAAATTTACCTTCTCCCCTCCCTCTCTTGTCCCTCTTACTCTTTACCTCTATGCATCCTTCCTCCATCCCTTCAGCATCCAACGAAACCTTCTTGGATGCACCCTCAAAAGATATTTCCCTCTCAATTGTGCTCTATAGACAAACATGTTTATTGTATTTCTCCACCACAGAGCTACACCATGCATTGCCACTATTTGTAAGCATTATTTCAAACCCTCTTGAGACCTTTTTAGTTATAGGATCTATACTTTTTTGCTTCTTCACAACATCATTTTCATTTACATCCTTTGGTGTATCTACCGTTTCTTCTTCCACCGTGTAAAGATTCGGGGAAACCTCCCTTCAAGTTACATCTGAAGGGAATTACCTCATAATCCATAGGTTGCAACCAACTACCATTTGCAAATTTTAGAGATACATCCATATGTGGAGATTTTTTCATGTCAGTCTCAACAAGAATGCATACATAGGTAGTGTGAAAAAAAAATGAAGAACCCTCATCTACCCCCAGATTTCTACCCAGAGTATTGCCAACTACTTCAAAAAAATATTCAAACCACACTTGTAGTGAATTTTTTTGAAGTCTTACCCATGTTGGTATTTTTTCAAAGGATTTGATGGCAAGGTTGAAAGCTAGGTACCAAGGCTTCAATAACAACATGTGCTTATCCTCCCAACTCCATTGATACTCACAAAATATTTTCTTCTTGTCTTGTTCATTATAAAAAACTAGCACAAAAAACCCTTGAGCCCCAAGATAAATTTTTACATGCTCCTCCAGAATGGGGCTCTATAACTCTATAATGGATTTATGCAGTTAACCAAGATTTGACCAATAGCCCTGAAATCTCCCTATCAAACCCATCTCAGTAGAAATTTTTTTTCATTTACTTTCGTTTCTATTTCAAACTTATCATCCAGACAAACCATTAGCCTATTTGTTGATGTCTCAACCAATTCTTTCTTTAAAACCTCACTCTTTTTACCCATCCTTCATCCATCCCCTTCTCTTTGTCAAAACCCTCGTTTCACTACGGCCTTTTGTGAGTGAGATGCCTACAAATTCTTCTCGCCCTTGAAAGTGAAAATTCAACAAACAGTGGCATAAGCCAAGATTGCAATCACATCTTCCACCAAATTATGAGCACACCCCCTATCATCCTCATCTTATCTTTGATTATATACATGTTAAAAACTCTATAGTTTAGGCAAATTTTGCATGTTTGATCCTTCCTATGGACGACCACCACATGAGATGAGTAAGCACTTTGTTTATGCCCGATGATACCAACCTTTAGCATATTTCAAACAATGTTTTCAAGTTTACTTTCTCATATATGGGTAACTATAAGGCCTAATGCTAGGTGGTTGACTTATAGACACTAGTTATATGGAATGATCATGATCCCTCTTAGGAGGCAGACTTGTAGGCATATCTTCAAAAACCACCGAGTGACAATCTATAGTTGGTTGTAGATATAGGAGCATTTAACCAATAGGTTGTTAATAAAAATAATTAAACTACAAATCTATTAACTCCTTTCTTAAGCAACTTTTTCATTTAATAAGAGATTACCATCTGTGGGGACTTTTCACATAAAAATCTTACCTCCATTGTTTTTCCTTTTAAGTGAAATATCATGGATAGCTCCTAAAATTTTCTCATTTGTTTTTCTAAATTAGTGAGCCAATGTACTCCCTATTGATAACTTAATGATGAACGGATAGTACCAAACCAGTACTGAGAGGGTGGGGGAGGGTGAATCAGTACAGACAAAAACACAATCCTAAACCGGTTTGTCAGAAGACACTGTGCTTTGGCAGACAAATAGTAACACCGGTCTTAAACAGAGTACAACCGACAAAACCCAGAATAACTGAGACAAGCATAAACCGGTTGACACTTATCTTTTCATACAATATAATACTTCATTTCCATCTCACTCTAGTGCATGAACAGGTAATCTAGCATCAAAGATATATAAATGGCTAGATCAACATGATTTACCTTCAGATACAAATCACTTAAACGATCACATGAATAAGACCACACATGACACACAAATTTTTCACGTGGAAACCCAACTGGGAAAAACCATGGTGGGGATGAATACCCACAAGCTATTTTTGAACTCTTTAGAAGTTTGCTCTTTTAGGAGCCTTGTTCGGTTAAAGATTGATACAATAGGTTCTGTTAGGAACCGATCCTTTTAGGGATCACCCGGTTAAGGGATGGCTAGAATACCCGGTTAAGGGTTAAACCCTGTTAAAGGTTACCTTGTTAGAGGATTTCAAGAACTCAATGGTTTGAGTCACCCTGTTAAAGGATTTATAGTAAGACGGTTAAACCTACCCTGTTAAGGGATTTCCCAACTATTGAAGTGGTGAGAGATCAACAGATATTACAATGATCTAGTAACAACACTCAATGCCAATGCAGATCCGCTTTAGCTCCTCTTCACCTTCTACACTGACACTCTGCAGGTATCACTTCTCTTCTCTGGTCTGGCAAGAATCACATATCTCTTCTCTTGGATACACACACACACAAATTTTGCCAACAACCTCAAAAAGAAACACAACATCGACCTTATAGGAAATAGATAGGTCGGTAGCATAAACCCTAAACCCTAAACCTGTTAGGTTAAGTAATTCAAACGATTCAATCTTGACCGTTGAGTACATTGCATTAAATGTAATAGTCTTGAACCAATCTCAAGATGTTCTCCATCATTCATTTTCCACCGATTTCGTGGCAACTGATAACTCATCATAGATTATCACCGTTTACAGACTTTGCACATTCCTGAGGTAGATAGGAACAATCTCCTTCACGCAAGATAATTCACGTGCACAAGGCTGACATGGCAACATGATCTATTCTTTGTTACAATGCTAACTCATCACACAAAGTCATCAGTTGAGTCACAGAGGCTTGAAGTACTTCAACTGGAAACTCTGAAGTTGAGACTACCAACCGGTAGTCATACAAAGCTTCCATGTACCGGTTCCCATAACCACATGTCATTTCACCTTGAAAAAACATACCGCTTCACTTTGGCACATATACCGGTTCACAATGTTATACTAGTTCTCACATATACCGGTTCTTGGTAACATATCGGTTCTCTTTTCTTCAACATATTGACATCAATGACAACATACAATTTCATCATGTCCTCATATCGGTTCGCATAATGCCAACAATCTCCCCCTTTGGCATTGATGGAAATATACAAGATATCTCTCTGCTTCACATCTTCTCCCCCAATTTCTGCAGATATCTTCTCCACTTCACTTCTTCTCCCCCTTTGACAACAATGCCAAAGTGGAGGCACAAGCTTCCCTATTCCATTATGCTGCTCCCCTTGAGGACTAGCATCCTTCAACACATCAATCCTGAAGAAAAATTTGACTATGCAATACTTGACTGATGTGGAGCATATACCTTTAGTCTACCTCCAGAAGGGGTAGCACCCCTAATTCACCTCTTAAGTACATAAATGTAGACTTTGGGAGAGGCTTGGTGAATATGTCTGCTAACTGCTCCTTACTGGAAACATGTTCCAGTGCAATCTCTTTGTTCTTAACCTTTTCCCTCAAGAAATGATACTTAAGCTCAAATTGCTTGGTTCTAGAATGTAAAATTGGATTCTTGTAGATGTTAATTGCATTAGTATTGTCATAAAATATACTTACTGGTTCAGATACATGGACTTTGAAGCCATTTAATACATGCTTAATCCAAATTGTTTGAGTGTAGTTCATGAAAGGCTCAACATACTCTGCTTCCGCTGTAGACTAAGAGATACAACTTTGCTTCTTACTCATCCATGAGACTAGTCTACCACCAAGAAAGAATGCACCACCGATTGTGCTCTTCCGGTCATCCACATTACTTGCCGAATCAACATCTGTGAATACTTTCAAGTTGAAATCCTTGCTATATGGATACCACAATCCATAATCAATAGTTCTCTTCAGATACCTAAGAATCCACTTGACTTCAACCAAGTGGGATTCTCTTGGACTTTTCTGGAACCTTGCAGTAATGCCAACTGCATGTGCAATATCTGGTCTGCTATGCACTACATAATACAACTTACCAATCATTGATCGGTATTCCTTCTCATCAACCAATGCTGAGTCATCCTCTTTGGATAGTTTACAACTGATCACCATCGGTGTACCAACTGGTTTGCTATCTACCATGCCAAAGGTATTCAACACCTCTTTGACATACTTGGACTGAGTGATAAAGATTCCATCTTTCATCTGCTGAATTTGCAGTCCAATGAAGAACTTAATCTCCCCTATGAGTGACATCTCAAACTCTTTCTTCATCTCATCTACAAACTCATGACTCATCTTGTCCTCTCCACCAAAGATAATGTCATCAACAAATACCTCATAGATTAGGATCTGATCTCCTTCAGACTTCAGTAGATATTGCTATCTTCGCTTATTCTCTCAAATCCAATCTTCACAAGATGGGAGTGCAGGTGTTCATACCATGCTCTAGGTGCCTGCTTTAGACCATATAAGGATTTATCTAGCCTACACACCATGTCACTGTCTTCAGATAGGGAAAACCCATCTGGTTGCTCTATATACACCTCCTCTTCAAGTACACCATTTAGGAATGCAGATTTTACATCCATTTGATATACTTTGAATCCTTTAAAAGCTGCATATGCAAGAAGCATATGAACTCCTTCCAATCTAGCTATACGAGCAAAGGTTTCTCCATAGTCTTCTCCTTCTTCTTGGGCATATCCTTTACACACTAGCCTGGCTTTGTTTCTAATCATTGTGCCATCCTCATTTAGCTTATTTCTAAAAACCCATTTGGTACCAATGACATTTTTATGCTCCGATCTGGGTACCAAAGACCATGTACCATTTCTCTCTATCTGGTCAAGTTCCTCTTCCATTGCCTTGAACTAGTCTTCATCTTTATGTGCCTCTTTGAATGATTTAGGCTCGAATTCAGAGATCATACATGAGTTTTCTCTGACCTTTCTTCTTGTAAGGATTCTTGCATCCATATCTCCTATGATCTTCTTAGGATCATGATTCAACTTGACATACCGAGGAATGGTCTTGATAGATTCCTCTTTCTTTTCTTCTTCATCCTCATCTCCATTAGTATCAGCATCTACATCTACCGGTGTAGGAACACTGTTATTGGTACTTGGTTGACTGGCAACCGATTCCCAGAAGGTTACAACCAGTTCATTTACCACTTGCTCACTGTCGGTCTCCTTAGTTTTTTCAGAGGTATCATCAACTCTTACATTGATGCTTTCCATAATTCTCTGAGTCCTATTATTGAAACACTTGAGAGCTTTGCTCTTGGTGGAATACCCTAGGAATATTCCCTCATCATATTTTGCATCAAATTTGCTCTGGTGTTCGCTCCTCTTGATGTAACATTTGCTACCAAACACTCTAAAGTAGCTAACCATAGGTGTCTTACCGGTCCAATACTCATAAGGAGTTTTATCCTTACCTTTCTTGATGAGTACCCGGTTCATTATGTACACTGTAGTGCTCATTGCTTCTCTCCAAAATGTGTGAGCTACCTTTCCTTGAATCGACATTGTTCTTGCTGCTTCAACCATAGTCCGATTATTCCTCTCTGCTAGGCCATTCTACTGTGGAGTCTGGGGGGTAGACAGTTGCCTCTTGATGCCATGTTCTTCACAGTACTTGTTGAATTCACCAGAAGTGAATTCCCCTCCTTGATTAGTTCTCGGGCACTTGATCCTTTTACTGCTTTCCTTCTCCACTAATGCTCTGAAATCTTTGAACATTACAAAGGCTTCAGACTTATCTTTTAAGAATGTGACCCGCATCATTCTTGAGTAGTCATCAGTGAGAATCATGAAGTACCTATCACCCTGCACACTCCTAGTTTTCATTGGACCACACAAATCAGTATGCACAAGATCAAGCAAATTGTCAGCAGTGAAAGGTTTACCTTTAAAGGTTGAGGAAGACATTTTCCCCAGTTGACACTCTCTGCACAAGTATTTTCTAGTTTACTCAGCACCAGCAACCCTCTAACTACCTTGATCTTACTGGCCTTCACAATGCTATCAAAGTTTACATGGTAGAGTCTCCTATGCCATATCTAGCTATCATCAAATTTAGCCATAAGACATGTACTTATATTTGCATTCAGCTGAAATAGGTTACCTTTGGTCTGCATGCCGGTGGCCACCAATTCACCATTCTTTCCTTTGATTCTTCACACTCCATTCTTGAATTCTAGAGTGAGACCACTATCATTCAGCTGGGCAACACTCAGAAGGTTGTGTCTTAGACCATCAACCCAATACACATTGTCAACACTACTCTTTCCATTCAGAGAGATAGACCCTTTGCCTTTGACCATACATGGTGCATCATTACCAAAGTGAACCACACCACCATCATACTCTTCCAAGGATAGAAACTTGCTCCAGTCACCAGTCATATGGTGGGAACAACCACTATCAATAATCCACTCATTGGAATTATCAAAGTGGGAGACAAGAGCCTTCTTGTCTGACACATCTTCCTTGACAACAACAAACACAATATCTTCATTTTCTTCATCTTTTGACTCCTCATCTGTGACACCTTCATCAACTACCACAAAACAGTTTCTCCAGTTTCCTCCTTTGAATTTATTGAACCTTTTCGGTTTGTCCTTGTTGTCATCATTAGGACACTTTACAACAATATGTCCTATCCAGTTACAAGAAAAGCATTTCAAAGGGAGCTTACCTCTGTATTTACCGGTTCCCTTAGGAAGTTTCCTGGCAAGAAGAGATTTAAATTGCATCAAAATCTCCTCATCATTCATTTCTCTGCTCTATCTTGGTTCACCACTAGTGCTAGCTTCTTTTCCTTTTCTGGATGGTACAACAAAAACTTTAAAAGCTGATTCAGTCTTTTGAACACTACCATCAAAACTATTTAGCTCATAGGCTATCAACTTCGCAATGATGGAGTCTAGGGATACCTTAGTCTTGTTTATTGATCTCAAATCCTGAATAGTAGCAACCCTTATTGCATAGACCGGTAATAAGGATCTCAAGACTTTGCTTACCACGGTGGAATATTCCATTTTACAACCTGTACTTTTGATATCTCCAACAACAGTTTTGATTCTGATTCCGTACTGTTGAATGGTCTTACCTTCAACCATCCACATGTCTTCAAACTTCCCTCTAAGGCTTTCTTCCTTAGCTTGTTTTACATGCTCATCACCGCCATAGATATTTTCAAGAGTATCCCATACTTCTTTGGGATTTACTTTACCTTGGACATCAATACACTCAATGTTAGATAAACTGCTAATTAGGGCTTCCATGACTTGCCCATTCTCCTACATCTCTCTCTTTTGGTCATCAGTGAGAGTATCGGTAGGGGAAACATAAGCATTCTCAACATAGCTCCAGTGTTGAGCACCCATGCTTTTGATGTATATCTTCATTCTGTCTTTTTATATATTGAAATTATCTCTGTTGAACTTTGGACCTTCCCTCTTCATCATTAGATTGGGATCTTTTCCTCAAGCGGTTAAGCTTATAACATAGAGGACTTGGAGGACGCTCTGATACCAATTGATAACTTAATGATGAACAGATATTACCAAACCGGTACTGAGAGGGGGGGGGTGAATCAGTATAGACAAAAACACAATCCTAAACCGGTTTGTCAGAAGACACCGTGCTTTGGCAGACAAACAGTAACACCGGTCCTAAACATAGTACAACAGGCAAAACCTAGAATAACTGAGACAAGCATAAACTGGTTGACACTTATCTTTTCATACAATCTAATACTTCATTTCCATCTCACTCTTGTGCATGACCAGGTAATCTATCATCAAAGATATATAAATGGCTAGATCAACATGATTTACCTTCAGATACAAATCACTTAAACCATCACATGAATAACACCACACATGACACACAGATTTTTCACGTGGAAACCCAACTGGGAAAAACCACAGTGGGGATGAATACCCATAAGCTATTTTTGAACTCTTTAGAAGTCCACTCTATTAGGAGCCTTGTCCGGTTAAAGAATGATACAATAGGTTCTGTTAGGAACCAATCCTATTAGGGATTACCTGGTTAAGGGATGGCTAGAATACCCGGTTAAGGATTAAACCCTGTTAAAGGTTACCTTGTTAGAGGATTTCAAGAACTCAATGTTTGAGTCACCCTGTTAAAGGATTTACAGTAAGCTGATTAAAGCTACCCTGTTAAGGGATTTCCCAACTATTGAAGTGGTTAGAGATCAACATATATTACAATGATCTGGTAACAACACTCAATGCCAATGCAGATCCACTTTAGCTCCTCTTCATCTTCTGCACTTACACTCTGCAGGTATCACTTCTCTTCTTTGGTCTGGCAAGAATCACGTATCTCTTCTCTTGGATACACACACACAACTTTTGTCAACAACCTCAGAAAGAAACACGACATCAACCTTATAGGAAATAGATAGGTCAGTAGCATAAACCCTAAACCCTAAACCTGTTAGGTTAAGCAATTCAAACGGTTCAATCCTGACCGTTGAGCACATTGCATTAAATGCAATAGTCTTGAACCAATCTCAAGATGTTCTCCATCATTCGTTTTCCATTGATTTCATGGTGTTCGATAACCCATCACGCGTTATCACCGTTTAGAAACTTCCCACATTCCTGAGGTAGATAGGAACAATCTCCTTCATGCAAGATCCTTCACGCACACAAGGCCGACACGACAACACGATCTGTTCTTCGTTACAATGCTAACTCATCACACAAAGTCACCAGTTGAGTCACACAAGATTGAAGTACTTCAACCGAAAACCCTAAAGTTGAGACTACCAACCGATAGTCATACAAAGCTTCCATGTACCGGTTCCCATAACTACATGCCATTTCACCTTGAACAAACATACCGCTTCACTTTGGCACATATACCAGTTCACAATGTTATACCGGTTCTCACATATACTGGTTCTTGGTAACATACTGGTTCTCTCTTCTTCAGCATATTGACATCGATGACAACATACAATGTCATCATGTCCTCATACCGGTTCACATAATGCCAACAACTATACTATACTGGCTGCACCCATGAAAATATAGAAAACATTGGGAAATCAAGTCGATAGTCTCCCATGTTTAATTTCTCTTTAGGCATTTTATTAAATAACTAACGATACCCCCATCTACAATTTGGACCTAGAATTCTAGAGTGGAGTATATAAATAAAACTAGACAAGTAGCTAACTTCTTGTTAAAAAAGTTGTTAGTGAAGTCATTAGTGCTTCCTAAGTCAATCAACATTATCACTTACTTTAGGAAACCCACCACATTAAGAATTTGCGGGGTACCAAAACTAGAAAGACCATGACAAGAAATGAGTGTGTGAGTATGTACACATTCCTCTTCTATCTCATTTCCTCTATGTAATATTATCTCTTCCTCCCATTTTCCTCCTTTAGATCTTAAATGTAAAGTAATTTATTTTCAACACATTTGCAGCCACAACTATATTTGCTATCATGGTTAAAACATAACCATGTTACTCTCTTTTCTTCAATTTATTGTAGAGTCAACTTGGTAGGCTATGATAGTCACTAAGTAGGAGAGCTCCTTTCTCTTATATTTACAAGCCCTTGTCACTCATCTTTTTTCTTATCAATAATAGAGATAATTTTATTAAGGTATCCAGATTAACCTATCCCAACCAAGTGGTGATACAACCAAGTAACCACCTCCCTAAATCAACAAATCACCAAACTACCAAGACACATTAACAAGTCAAAATATTGTTTCTTGAATTTAGCTTTGCCCCTGTCAATAGAGAAAAAGAAGCATGTTTAATGTACCTTCTTCCCTCCCTCTCTTGTCCCTCTTCCTCTTTACATCTATCCATCCTTTCTCCATCCCTTCAACATCCAACAAAACCTTCTTGGATGCACCCTCAAAAGATATTTCCCTCTCAATCGTGCTCTATAGACAAACATGTTTATTGTATTTCTCCACCACAAAGCTACACCATGCATTGCCACTATTTGTAAGCATTGTTTCAAACCCTCTTGAGACCTTTATAGTTATAGGATCTATACTTTTTTTCTTCTTCACAAAATAATTTCCATTTACATCCTTTTGTGTATCTAGTGTTTCTTCTTCCACTGTGTAAAGATTGGGGGAAACCTCCCTTCAAGTTACCTATTTATGTTGCTCCCTCTTGGCACAATTTGCAGGTTACATGCCCAGTATGGAAACATCTTCTACATATTAAGGTAATTCCTTCATAATCCATAGGTTGCAACCAACTACCATTTACAAATTTTAGAGATACATCTACAGGAGGAGATTTTGTCATGTCAATCTCGACAAGAATGCAAGTGTAGACAGTGTGCAAAAAATATGAAGAACCCTCATCTACCTGATAGCACCAATCAAGAAGGAAGATTGAGAGGGGGGGTGAATAAGTCTTCACTGGATCACAACAAATTAAACTTCAAAACATAAACTGATAGACTATAGTAATAAGAGATAAGAAAATTAACAGTACAACACACAAAACCAATATTTTTGATGTGGAAAACACTGTTAAGGGAAAAACAATGGTGGGAACCTACCCACAGTAAGATGATACTCTACAATAGTATGTGAAAATATTGCAATGGGGAATGCACATGCATTCAATCACACTTCCTAGAGCTCACTGCTCAAAAGATATTTGCCTGGAAGGCTACAACCCTTAAGGAAGTCTCACTGACTTACAATATGATTCAGACTACAATCCAAAAGGAATGAACTGCAATGATAGCATCTACAAATGCCTGATGACAGTGTTAGTTAAGCACAGTTGTCTACTTTGCAACACCAATCTCACCTCAATACTTCACCAAATGATAACTCTCTTGTTCACACAGTCACCTTTCTCTGATAATGCAAATAGAATACCGACACCTAAATTACATAAGCATCTCACCTATATATACAAATCATCAACCTTGATAACAAGGTCAACTAAACCCTCAACCCTCAACTCATAATTAAAAAAATTACATTGCACGATACAAAGATAGACCATCGGACCAATATTATGATTTACATTACACAACATGGACCTAATTCAAATTCCCAATTGATTACATCCACCGAAAATCCCACCAAGATCAACCGCAACACGCTACACCACCAGAAATACCGCATAACTCAAAAATCATCACCGGTTCATAGAAGTCACCAAAAAATAACACAACGATCAATACAGATCATCAAAACAAAAATGACATGATTAGGAAACACCAACAAGCCCATTAGAATCATCTGGAACAGTTGCACCAACACCTCTTTACAAATATTCATCGGTTAACATCTCAAAGCTCAAGAACACAACCAATCAGCAACTGTCATGAGGAAAGATAACTTGCGGAGAAACAAATCACAAACCATTTTAAATAAAGATACAAAATATCATCCCAAATAATAATCCAAAGTCTTAGCACAAGATTTGATCACACCGGAATATACCGGAGGAAAAACTGGATTCTGCAAAACAATGATTAGCAAAACCACACTACAAAACCAGATCAAAAACTCTTCCCAAACTCTCCAGAATAACTCACAGGAATATGTTGACATCAATGAAATCAACATATCCTAGAAATAACAATGAAAAACCAAATCCACCCCAATAATCCAACACTACCCATAGAATTCTACCTAGAGTATTGCCAATTGTATCAAAAAAATATTCAAACTACACCTATAGTGAAATGTTTTGATGTCTTACTTGTTTTGTTATTTTGTCGAAGGATTTGGTAGTAAGGTTGAAAGATAGGTACCAAGGCTTCAATAGTAGCATGTGCTTATTCTCCCAACTCCACTGATACTCACATAATATTTTCTTCTTGTCTTGTTCATTATAAAAAACTAGCACAAAAATTCCTCAAGCCCTAGGACAAATTTGTACATCGCCCTCCAGAATGGGGCTATATAACTCTACAATCCATTTATGCAGTTCACTAAGAATTGACCAATAGCCCTAAAATCTCCCTATCAAACCCATCTCAAAGAATTTTTTTTCATTTCTTTTTCAATCTTATCATCTGGACAAACCATTAGCCTATTTGTTGATGTCTCAACCAATTCTTTTCTTAAAATCTCACTCCGCTTACTCATCCTTCGTCCATCCCCTTCTCTCTAACAAAAATCTCATTTCACTACCGCCTCTTGTAAATGAGATGTCTGCAGAGTCTTCTCAACCCTGAAATTGAAAATTATATAAACCATGGCATACACCATAATTATGATAACCATTCCACCAAATGACAAGGACACCCCCTGTTGTCTATAGTCATTAGGGACAAATTGCCCTTGAAGTCATTCATCCCTACATTGATTCCCTTCTGCATGAACCATTGATGTCGAAGGTAACCATAGAAATGACATTTTTTTTGGTTTGGCATATCTCTATATGACAAAATAGCCCTTGGTGCTTGTTACATAAAGCCTTTTCCTTAACTTTCCTTGCCATAAGTATCACTTGGAACAAGGATCATGGTTGGAACAAACATACCTCATATTTTATGTGGTCCTTTAAATCACTTAGAAATAATCCCTTAATTATTTTTTAGTAATATTCTCCACTCTTAAATATAATGTGTGAACTATTGATAAGTATAGTCCTTGATCGTACATATTTACTTTTAGTGAGTTGGTCTAGAGAGAGCTATTCATAAAATTGTCTACATAATGGGTTGTAAGTTCCTCTTGGAAAAATAACATGTGACCACAAAACCTTTATTTTTCTTCTCTTAACATAACCAGTGATACCAAATAAATTAATCTAGTTGCAATTATGATGATACCATTGCCACGTTCTATTGAAATGAAAAATAGTGAAGATCAAAAAACTACTCCATTTGGCAAAGCCAATTGGTTGGATCCTTGCCATAAAACTTTCTTATATCTATCTTTGATGTAAAATGCCTATCCATAGGATTATTTGAGAGTTTATCCTTCTTTATGTTTGAGTTAAGCCTAAACAATTTTGTTAGTTAAGATGAGAGGGGGGGGGGGGGGGGTGAATCATAAAAACTTCACAATACAATATATTCACCAGATTCAACCTCGATAGCCTTTACTGATATGCAACTATGACTGTAAATCATTCAATACTCATAAACAGATACACTTAAAACATCATAACACATTTAACACCAGATTTAACGTGGAAACCCAAATAGGGAAAAACCATTGTGGGATTTTAGACCCACTAAGAAATATACCCTTCTAGAGTATGCTTGGTTAAAAGCTAATCCAGTTACAGATTACAAAAACACATTGCTAGATGTGACCCGGTTAAGGGATTTCCCCCAGACTTGTTAGAGTCTTGCACTTTGTTAGAAGTGACCTTGTCAAAGGATTTCAAACACTCATTTAGAATGTTACCTTTCTAGAGGGTTTACAAATAACACTATTAAGTCCACTCGGTTAAGAGATTTCCTATCACTTACAAAATAAATAACAGTAATAAAATATATCTGCAACTTCACATCTGAAATGCTAAAGCAGATTCTATATGCTCAAAATAATCTTGTCATAAGACTTATCTTGCTTCTTGCTGGGCTTCTCAATCTATTCTTCAATCAGATCTTTAATCTTTTGTGCTCGGTGATCACTGCTATCATGTCACTTTTCTTCTATTTTGCCCGCATGCATTGTTCATCAACAATTTCTTATCTATGAACAATACCTAACCGCTTAATCTCCTTGATCACATTTCCCATGATCAATCTTAGGCATCAAATCTTAAAACATGACTAGGTTCATTGTATCCTCCGATCTGAAAATGTTTTACCTTGCCTTGGAACTTGTGCTAGGTTATGGCCATTCAATCTGTGCTGTAGATCTTATCTCTTGTATTTTCGATGTCGTAGATCCTCAACAAACTTCTTGCACGACATACCAATCATCTGATCAACTCTAGCTCATTGGTATTCTACATTTAATAATGTATTTATCCATCCAATGCATTCTGTTATTACTCGGTTTTTACTCGATAAATACTGAACTTCACTCAGTAGATATTCTGCCTTCTTTAACCAATAGTGATAACCTTAGGGTTTACCGACTAGCATCTTGCTCGGTAACATAGAACAGTATCAAGCCTTAACTAATTCTATAGCTTGAAATCTTTTCTCCTTTTTGTTCAGTCTTTGAATACTCACATATAGGATATCAAAAAGAATCAAAACAACATAATCTCATCATTGTCTAAACTTGGTAATAGTTGCCCATTGAATAACTTATTATTCCCCTTTTATTTTCAAATTCATTATGTGTCTCTTACCGGCATCTTTATACTTATCAAAACATACTCATTAAGATATGGCAACATCATACTAAATCAGAAAATCAATTGCTTGACATCAATGACAAAATAATATTATTAAGATAGTAATCATCCTTTCTCAATTATATCAACAATCTCCAAAAACCTTCTCAATATCCTCATACCAACAAACTTACTAAGATGGTAACAATCTCCTTTTGTGAAAATGCTAACAAATTTATGATCCTGAATATGAGAAAATAGTTAGAGTGCTCAAATGCATGTATTGATCATAAAAGCACAAATAAAATCATAAATATGCAAATGATACTTTATACCTTCTTCTCCTCCTTCAGATTGATCCTTAGGTGAAGTGAACAATGTGCCCCTTCTCCACTTGATTGGATTGTCTTTTTAATAGGATTGTGGATTTTTCTCCACTACACAACAAGAGTGATTTTGATTAGATGATAGGGATAGATGGATTGGCTTACATGAGACAAGATTTTTGTCATTATGATGGAATGATGGATGATTTTGGATCTCAAATGGACAACATAAGATTAGATGAAAAGTGGATAATTTGTCAGGAGAAGAGACTCCAATTTATAGATTGCAGGATGCCAAAATGGAAGGCTAGGATTGATTTGAGAATGAAGGGTTGAGAGGACAAGGTGTGGGATTCAAGAGATATGCCATAAAGGCATTTCTTGTCTCCACACCTCTCAAGGTACATGGGGAAGAGTTCCCCAAATACATTGGGAAGAGAAAAAAGAATATAAAATTCCTTGGGGGAAGGGAGGAGGAATTAAAAATTCCAAGATAAGAGATGTATGGGAATACCAAATGGATAAAAGTAATTAAAAATTCCTTGTGAAGAGGTGGCATGTAGAGATTCAAAGAATTTGAATTTCCTTGAAAGGATCAAAGTGGTTAGAATTATGGAAAAGAGTTGACTCATCCCTAATCAATGTGATTATGGATGTGCAAATGATTAAGTGGATTAATGAGTGATTAGAGCACAAGTGGTAAAGTTAAGAGGATGTGACATGAGGAGATAGAATGGGTGGAGGAATTTAAAATTGAGGAATAATGATAATCATGCTTCTAGAAGAATTAATTAAGGTAAGTAAGGATTATAAGAAGTGACTTATAGGAATCACATGATTAACTTAGTTAATTAAAATTAATTAAATAAGTAGGGTTTAGAAGAAATAAATGATATTTGATTTTATAAGGATGGGGGAATAATTAATTTTGATGAATTAATTACAAGGTTATAATGATAAAATTCATAAATAAGATTTAATCAATTTTAAGAGGAAGAGAACTAACACAATTATTAAATTAATTATGTGAAAAGGAATAGATTAATTAAATATCAATTTAATTAATTTTAGGCGTTTACATTTTGCCCCTCTTTGATATAGTGTCATGAAGTGATGTTATATCAAAGAAGAATAAAAAATAGTGGATGGAAAGGACAAGGACTAGTAGCATGCTGCTCCAGTCATAGGTGGGAAGGATGACTAGGAGGTAGTGCTATTCCCCCTCAAGAGGAAATGCACGTTCTAAGAACACGGGTGTGCTCTCAAAATTGATTAGAGGACTAGAGGATTGACGATGAAAGGATGCAAAAAGGATAAGGATGATGAGGGAGAATGAATGAATTGGAGTCTCCAAGATAAATGGATGAAAATGAGATGAATTGAATGAAATGAAGTAAGCGGATGGGATTTCTTGTTCTGTAGATGTGGAGAGAAAACCTAGTTTTGATTTCGCAATGGACAATCTACACCACTAACTATAGAAGTTAGGATATTGTGAATATCCAATGCGTGGACTAGAGTCTCAGACAATAGGTATCTCAATGCACATAGGTTCACAAACATTGATGATGGTGTATATGCAAGACCGTTGGATCGTACAAGAGAAACCATCAAACATTCCATACCACAAAAACTATGCCCCATTATACACCAACCAAGACATGCCGAGATATAAGATGATCAAGGCAGCCCTAAACAAGTACAGTCCTGGGACACAAGATAAAAATCAAAGCGAAAATCTCAATCATGCAAACAACATGCACATGGCTAATTGATATCTCTTGTCAAGAGTAGGATGTGGTTTTGGATAGACTATTGGAAATGGAAGGATACATCCCGATGGGTAGGTGATGGATTTGAATAAACTGCTAGACATGGGAAGGATACATCCCGATGGGCAGAGTGGGTATAAATTGATGGGAGGCAACAGATAAGCGGGTTGTGCAGGGTGTGGAGATGGGAGGATTTCCACTTGGATTTGGTTAACACGTTATGGATAGGTGTTTGGATTACACGTAAATCAATATAAACTCAAATAGATGGGAAAATCTCAATGTGATAGGGAAAGCTTAGTGTGATTAGATTAAAGCTCAATGTGATGGGGATCATAAATGGATTGGCTAGGATTGAAGGAGGATAAATGATAGAATAGGATTAGATGCGATGGGTAATATGATTGGATTGGATTGGATTGGATGAGAGGAGCATAAATTATTGGATATGATAGGATTGGATTGTGGATATAAGATAAAGAGAGTGAGACCAATGACAATGGAGAACCAAGGCTTGGTAAAAGGATGGAATGGAGGAATAGATTGCTTGGATAGGAGATGGATAGTGATAGGATATGGAGGACTAAATCATGAAAGATAGGTAAAATGGGGATCTAAGAAATATGTTGCAAAGGAGTACAATTCCCCACATTAGAAGATAGTGCAATTAAGGGTGGAAGGATGGTGGATAAATATGTATGGAATGGAAG
>NC_081406.1:468516399-468537399 GCF_030272615.1 Cryptomeria japonica | reverse complement strand
GGTACCTAACAATAATGTCAGGTCCTCCCCATTGCCAACCAAAACCACTTAACCAATCTGATGTCTCACTTGTCCATCCTAAAAGGATGGATTTTGATTAAAAAAAAATTCTCCTAATGAATGACTAAAAAAATCCAATCTATTTTTAAGATTAACCACATTATCTCTTTCCATGGTTGGGAATAAGGTTGTATCATCAATAATTTGGATGTTCACTAACTGAGACTCGTTAGGTAATTTGATGCCTTGTAAACTAGGTCCTAATAAATCAGACCTTATGATATATTGTAGAGCTTTACAAGCAATAACAAATAGGGAAAAGGCCAAAGTTCACCCATACCTAATAGACCCACCCAATGGAAAAACATCTGATATTTTACCAAATTTAGTTCCATATGAGCATTTGCATCCATAAACAAGACTTTCACCATTTTAGAAAAGGATTCAGGAAAACCAATTGCTTCAAGTATTGTAAAGCTAACTAACCATTCCACCCTATCGTAAGCTTTCTCAAAGTATAGAAGAAGAATATCCACATCCCTCCCAACTCTCTTAGCCAATTCAATTCTTCCCAATTGATCAATAAGTTTTCTAGACTATATCTACGTTGAATAAAACTAGTATGAGTTGGTCCAATGTGTTAGGTAGGATGCTAGTAAGCTTTCTAGCCAACATTTTAGCTAGAATCTTGTAGGAGATATTCAAGAGGGTTGTTAGTCTCTGGATGTTTCTCTTGTCTCTTTCTTTGGGTAATAGTCTAATTATCCCTTTATTAATTTCCTTACCTAGAGTACCAAGCGTGATTGTATCACTGTAAACCTCAAATAGATCATCTTTAATCTTAATTGTATAGAAGATAGTTTTCCCACCTTTTGCTAGATTCAATGATGTAGCATCTCTATTAAATTGCATGGATGCAAGAAGATTGGACGTCATCTAATCACAACATGAGACACTATCTATAGAAGCTCAACAATAAGATGATCTTCTCATTATCATTTTTGTCATTAATTGAAATAGAAGTAAGATACATATATCTAATATGCAAAATTGGTGTAGATACAATTCTTATTAAACCTTAATCTATTTGTATTCATGTCTTCGATAATATGGGTCAATAGATGTTAGATACAATCACACTATTCATTATGGTAGTACTAATGAATTTACCTACATTCACCAATGTTATGCTCAATTTTCTTCCATACAATCTTTTTCTTGGTAGGTCATATATTCAAGCCATTGGGGAAGACCTGTCTACCCTTCATTTATAATAATTAAGTTTCTACAATTGAAAATTATAAAATTAGAGTAGTTTCTTATGAGTACAAGTTGGTTGTTAACCTCCTACATCCACATCTCTTAGCATTTTGATTCTATCTCCAAGAAAACTAGATCCACCGCCTATTTTTGATAACTATATAATAGGTAAAGATTATAGATCACTTGCAACTGTGCTCTCTAAATTGTAGATAACTATAGTCATAACGTATCAGTAAAGGTAAGTTAAAGTTCATTATAATTTTCAGTTTTCCATTGTACAAAACTCTTTTAGCTACAGCTAAACCATGAGAACATATCCATATATCCTTATTACTTTGGTCTTATGACTAGATTAGTAAATTTCCATGTCTATATGTATATAGAAAGCAATAAAGATAGTATGCTATGTGGACGAAACAATTCGCAAACAAATATATTAAATAAAAACTAAAAGATAATATGCTATGTGGACGACCGAGGTTCGGGTGTCGAAGGCAACATTGTTGAGGAAGACCCAGCACAAGAATTAAGAGCATCGCCATATACAGCTACAGGCATATTCACGGGAACATACGGCAATGGAGATTCAAATTCTAAGATCTTTAATACCTCTCTCATCCTGGGTCGTGCTTTTGGGTCTGGATGAGAGCACAACAATCACACTAACATCAACCGTTCCATTACATCAATATTGAAATTCCCCTCTAGCTTTTTGTCTGCCGCATCCAAAATCTTCCCTTGTCTACGCAAACCCCATACCCAGGCCACCATTCTGAAATCGTATTCTTTTAAGGTGTAATCAATGGGTTGTCTTCCGTAGGCAATTTCCAAAGCAACAGCTCCAAAACTATACACATCTGATTCTGGGCTCGCCTTCCCAGATGCTATATACTCCGGTGCTAAATACCCACGTGTTCCTGCAACCATGGTTGTACTCGCGGCAGCGTGATCAGATTCAACTACTCTTGTCAAACCAAAATCCCCCAGCTTTGCATTGAAATTTGAGTCCAACAACACATTACTGGCCTTTACGTCTCTGTGAACTATGCACTGATCCCACTCCTCATGAAGATAAATCAAAGCAGAGGCTATCCCACAAGCAACGTTGTACCTTCGCTGCCAATTCAAACAAACCTTGCTTTCATTGAATATATATTTATCGAGACTTCCATTCGGGAGAAACTCGTAAACAAGAAGCAAGTCTCCTTGTTCATGGCACCATCCCAGGAGTCGCACAAGGTTATGGTGTCTCAACTTACTGATTATTGTAACCTCTGAGATGTACTCTTTCCTTCCCTGCCTCGATCCTTGGGCTATTCTCTTTATGGCCACTGTCTCGTTGGTTGTAGGCAAGATGCCTCTGTAGACTCCTCTGAAGCCTCCTTTTCCCAGTAATTCATCCTTGCTGAAGTTACGGGTAGCCTCGCTGAGTTGAGCATAAGAGAACTTGAAGGGGCCTTGAGCTAACTGTTCTTCTAGCTCTATGTCCCCTTCCTCACGCCTTGCTTCTCTCTGTTTGAAGTACCACCGCCCGGCAAAACACAAAAAACAGCAGATGCCCATGAAGCAGACGAAGAGGGATATCATAATAATTTTCCTCCTACCATATGGAGTTCTTGATGGGGAGGAAATATCCCACGAATATGTACAAGAAAAATTCCACGCTGAGACTGTGTGGGTTTCTATTGCAGCTATTCCAGTGGCTGCGGAGAGGCCAAACCTGACCTCCTCCGGAAAAAAGCTACGGAGATCTATGTGATATGTCAAAATCGGGCTTCTGGGTTTAGTAATATTATTGAGATTAGCAGAAGGGTTAGACAAAAGAAATACCTGTAACTTTTTTGTACTCCCATCATAATCTACCCACGCGTCCCAAGCTCTTCCATTTTTGAGAGTTTTGTTTAGGAATTCAGGTTCAGAGTTAAGCGAAAAGATGGCCTTGGAAACAAGTGAGTTGACGTCAATTCCCACATGGTTATCATCGGGGTCAAATTCGTCCTTGAATGTGTCGAACTCGACGGCCACTACAGGATTTGTAATTTTACCATCTGTCGTTCGATTATAAAGGCCCAGCAAACTGCCCCAACCATTTGAGGGTGGTTTAGCGTCGAAAGGGGCGAAAAAGAAAGTGAGTCCGTCCCCTGAAAGCATGCTGGTGCTTACAATAACGAACTGAAAATATGATGTAAAACTTGCGAGAGCCCCCGAAGGCTTGTTCCAAAGAGGAATTGGTTGGTTGTAAGTGGCCCAGCCTACACTCCGTGTCAAATTACCTACAAATTCATTTCTGGAGAGTTGTATTTTGTCCCCTTCAAAGTAAGCATCAGGATCTGGTTTGATACCTGTTTGGGGAGGGAAAGCAAAGCTAATGTTTCCTGCGCATTCCATATAAGAGAATAGAGTGATGATCAAGGAGAAGAAAAGGAAGAGTGTCCAAATGGAGCGGTTTGCCATAGTAGTATTCTTGGAAACAATCTCATTTTAATGAGAGTACCCCACTCTATTATCGTTAATAGCTGAGTGAAATGGTAGCACCAAATTCAATCGTTAGGTGTGAGTCTAAAGTTATTGACAATTGACTACTATCTAAACGGACCAAATAAAACCACAGGATGGGTAACTGGGGAAGGGCAAAAGTCAACAAAAAATAGTTATTAAACTTATAAAACTAGTACTTTGTTAACTAAGAAAAGGGGAAAGATTTAATAGATTTTCAAAGTGGGTCTATAATGGGTCTGAAATTTACATGATAATCATCAAGAAGGCCAAATAAAATGATCTCATCTCACACATTTGTTTTGTTCATTAAATTCAATATATTTTAAAATACAATACAATAGCAGTCAAGCAGAAAAAGAAGGAAGAGTGTCTAAGTAGAACAGTTTGTCATTATTCTTGGAAAATCACATTTTAATTAGAGTATATATTATTATAGATATTAGGTTTAAGAAATGGTAGCATCAAATTCAATTTTTAAAAGTAAATCTAAACTCATTGACTATTAACTATTATTTAAATGAAATAGACGAGTTAGATATTTGAAGAAAGAAAAAAATTAACTAAAACAAACTATTTGTGTATAAAATATTCATAATATCTTAAATTATTAAACATGTCACTTTGTTGTGGAGGATAAGAAGAAAGATTTTAATAGATTTTTAAGTGGATTTATGATGGGTATGTAATTCACATGGTACATGTTTAGAAGGGAATACATAATAAAGTTGGAGAAAAGAAAAGGTCATGTTATTTAATATCTAATAGAGATACACTAAGACTCTTATCCCACACATTTGTTGAAATACCATTTAATTCAATGAAATTGAAAACTCAACTATTTAATTAGTGTTGATGATTATTATTAGTTTCTCTCAATCTAATCGATATCATTTTGAAGTTAAGGTGATTGATTAATAAATTAAAATTGTGAGAGTCATCATGATCTTGACATTTATTTCTTTTATCTACACACTTTTATATATTTGCATCTTATTAAAGCTATTAGATGTGTTGATGTTAATTGCATTGAATGTGTAAGTATTATATACAATATTTCAAAACCATCTTCTATCATTTGTGGAATTTAGATTTCTAAGATCTTTCAAAGGATAACTTTAGATATCATATCTATTTGTATACATATTTAAAGAAATTTTCTATTTTCTTTGCAATTTAATTTGTAGGTTCATGAAATTTTGTAGCAACAGAATAAAAAATATAAAGATAATCATTGATCAACATATAATTTCTCATCACTTTCAAGTTGGAGATAAGGTGTGGTAGCATCTTCAATAAGAGTGACTTTAGGGGCCCAATAGGAAGCCTTGACCACTTCGCTATGGACCATCATCAAGAAAATTGGTAAAAATAGATTTCAAAATAATCTGTTGTCATTTTCATATGCCATCTTGTCTTGAATGTGGAGTTGTTAAGACCCGATTTTCCTCTTTTACTAGTTATTTACAAAGTTATTGAGCATATTCATAGTATAGAATTGAATTCAAGGAAAATTTCTCCACTAGAAAGTGATCATATCATGGAGGTTATATGAAGGGTCTCAAGACATAGCAAACCCATCTCTATCATGTTGTTCAATCTGGTCAATTTTCTATATGAGGTAAGTGGTTGACAAGGGACAAAGTTCAAGCACAATTTCCACATCTACTATAAAGTATTGATCTAATGGGCACATCACCTCTCAAGGGAGGAGGAAAGATCTAGTCGTGGTTTAGAATCACTTGAATTATTTTTGGTATTTTCTACAACTTTGTAAATTACATCTTTAGAGGCATTCAAAGTGAAATTTGGGGTTGAAAGTGTTGTCAGCCCCTTAATTTGAATAGTTGATTGAAACTAGAGCCCTTGAAGATCTTTTTGATGATGTAAATAAGTTTATATTTTATCCATCAAGATAAAAGTTATGGCCCCACCAAGTTGGGGTACTAAAAATACATGTTTATTTTTTAATTTTGACTTTATTGTTATTTTATTCACATCTAGCTATTGATTTCAAATCCTTAAGGGATGTGATGACTCATGGTAGTATGTTAACTTATATAAACTTGGACTCCATATTAAATTAATTATCTTTTTGGAGTTGCATACATCTCATTTTGAGTTTGTTGTAGAATTATTTGTCTGAAAGTACAATGTTGTAGGTTGAATGCTAGGTATTGTTCTTTGAATCCATAATGTAAATCAAGGATAATGTGAAATAACTTATTGTAAACTCAAATGGATATAGAATAGTTTATTTCATGATTCTTTAGCTCTCTACCATTTTGATATTGTTAACATGCATAAGTTAACACAAAACATGATACTTTTTCTTTGCAATTTAATTTGTAGCCTCTTAGCATATAAATAACACACACACACATAAATATATACATAATGTATACGTACATACATAATGCATGCATACATACATACATACATATAGAGAGAGGGGGGTCAACTCCACACAATATTTTACTATTTGTTGAGATAAGAATTTTCCTAATTTTTTCATGTATGTTAGGTCATGATGATTAGATAAGTGGAGGGTGAGGGTGTTTTTGTGTATTAGGATGCTCGAAATCAAAGATAAGAACAAACTTATCAAAAATTTAGAAATCTACTTGACCATGTATACAACTAGAAATGATATCTAAAATTATATATTTGAAAAGGTTTAGGAATCTAGAAGTGCCCATGTGAAAGAAGAGTGTTTTGCAATAATTTAATTGATACAATAACATCCAACATAATGAACATTAATAATTTTATATAGAAGATACATAGATAAAAGAAATAAAGTTAATCAAAATGATTATCATAATTTTAATTTATTAATCAATTAACTCAATTTAAAAATTATAGTAATTAACTTGATATAGACTAATAATAATAACCAACACTAATTAAATAATTTAGCTTCAAAATGCAAAATGAATTTATTCATCTTTTAACAAAAGAAAGGTATGGAATGATGTCATTTTCTTTGGTTCAACTTGAACTTATCCATTTGCTTGTAGATAAGTACCATACAAATTGCAGATCTACTATGGCCCCATTGAAAATCTATTAAGTCTTTCCTCTTTAAAAGTCAATAAAATGCTAGTTTAATTTTAAGATATTAGGAAGACTTTTACATTAGTTGACTTTCTTTACTTCTCAACTACCTTACTGGGGCCCTAATTAAATAGTAGAGTTTCAAAATGCAAAACGAATTTAATAATCTTTGAAGAAAAGAAATGTAATGAATGAGGTCATTTTCTTTTATTCAACTTTAGTACCTATTCGCTTGTAGATAAGTACCATACAAATTGCAAACCTATTGTGGCCCCATTGAAAATCTATCAAGTCTAGAGAAAAGTAGTTTCCAGATTTGATTGCATATAATATTTTTCCATCAACGTTTCAGATCACACTTTGTGATCCATCATCAAGATAATGAGAGCTAAAGGATTTGATTCCTTTGGCTCTCATTATCCTCATGATAGATCATGGAATGTGATTTGAAACGTTGATGCAAAAGTATTATACACAATCAAATCTAGAAACTACTTTGCTCTATACTATGGATTGTAGAAATCTCTTAGCATTGATCTATTAAGTATTTGGTCTTTTTAACTTTTTAACTCAATAAAATACTAGTTTAATTTAAGATATTAGAAAGACTTTTACAAGCAAATAAATGTTTTTAGTTGACTTTCTTTAGTTCCCAACTACCTTATTGTGGCCCCAAATAAAATAGTAGAGTTTCAAAGTGCAAAATGAATTTATTCATCTTTGAAGAAAAGAAATGTATGGAATGAGGTTATTTTCTTTGGTTCAACTTTAGTATCTAGTCACTTGTAGATAAGAACAATACAAATTGCAAAATTATTTTGACTCATTAAAAATCTAAAATACTAGTTTAATTTTAAGATATTAGAAAGACTTTTACATGCAAATAAATATTTATTTGCCGATAGGCAATTCCTTGTGGGGTTGGGCCCCCACCAGAATTGTCTCACACCGCAAAAATGCAAATTTTCAGTTGTCGGTGAATTTTTTCCCGATAGGCTAAAGCTCATGCAACGCGTGGTTAGGGTTTACATTCCACCTGTGGTGTAGATTGGTGTGGCTGCCTGCATGCGGCCTGAATTTTCATCCCGAGTCGTATTGCTGGCAACGACCACTTGAATCATTTGGATATAATTGCGGTAGGTTTCCCAATTCTGATTGATAGGCCAGGGGCGGGACATTTAGGGTTTATTTTGTAACCAATCTATTCTTCTCGGGCGAGCAACTATCTACCTTTGTCTTCTTTACCTCATCACTACCTGGCATCCATCAAGTATTGCGTGTGTGCAGCTTCATCTTTGGGTGGAAATTTTTGGGCATTATTCTGATGCACCAGACTCCATTGTCGCAGAACGACGTGCAAAGGATGGGACAAAGCACAAAATCTGTAGCAGACTCTTCTAGGTTTCTGCCTTAAAACACTTGTCCCTTTCATTTTCCAAAATTTATGATTGGGATAGTACACAACTCACTATTCTCTCTCAAAATCAACTAATGTCTCAAGAAGTAGAGATACATTGAAAGGAAATACAAAAAGAAAAAAAACTAAGAAATGTTTTGCATGACCTTGGGCGATGATGGCATACAAAAAAAACTATCGACTAATCTGCACTACACTCTATGCTTTCCACCATTATTGGCATCCCATGTTGAGGATTTAGAGTGAGGAAGGCTGCAGGTGCATGCCTTTACCTACTATTGACACTAAATTTGAATCTCTTCACTATCATAGTACCACAACCTTTTTGGTAATAATATTTCTATTATACATTTAAGAGTTTTTACAAATTGTGTATGCTATCATTATGCAATCACCAGCAACACCACTCAAAACACAAACACAATACAATACAAAGACTCTAATCCAAATTTTCAATTAGATAGCAACAAATCTACAAAACACAAAAACAAACAATACAAAGAATCTTATCCAAATTTTCAAGTAGATAGCAACACATCTACAACATAAAATTTAACATCTTTGGGCGATCAATGCCCTCTACCGGTGGCTCCTCCAATTCTCACAAGCTCTCTTTCACAGACCTAACCCAACTCTCTTTCAATTGGCTCGATTGCTCACATCATTAGGTCTTTTCCCTCTCTGGTCCACTACAACACCTTAAACAGCCACAACCACTACGATCACTACCCCAACAATTTGATTCGATGAGTATTTGAAGCCTATTTGTCTTCCCCTGCATTTCATCATAGCCCTTTGTGTCTTTTGTAATGTTTTATTTCCTTTCTTTTCCCCCTTCATATTCCTTATGTAGGGTTTCAACTACCTCCTTGTTGCCTTCCACATATCAATTAGGACTACTGTCAATGTGGCAAATCACTTACCTCCTTGTTGCTGCATACATGCATAGCAGGGCAGTTCTAAAAAATTTTGTGGAGTTTGGCTTTATATTAGCCAATCGCCCTTGTTTTGAAAGTTTTAAGTCATTTTTGACAAATGCATTTTCTGCATAGCCTATAATCAATTCTTTCAATGAAGCCACATATGTGTGAGGCATCGCTCAAACAGTTCACTTGCCTGGTCTATGCTTCCACATTTTGCATACAAAACTCGTCATTTGGGGGGTGGAAAAAAATGAAGCACTTCTGTGTAGATTTAATGTTTCCCAAACAAGAAATTGAGGTTCCACATTTTCAAATCTAGAGTATGTCTATTCAAATTACTCGACTTGGGGTATTTCACAAGATGATTCCCTCAACAAAATAGAAGTGACAACGCCCTCCATGCACCGAGTCCAGAAACTTGAGAATGTGGTTCTAATTCACGTTGGTCCTCTTTACAGGCAGCCCATTATCTCACACAAGTCCTTTTTGTCTTAACCTAACAAAGAAAAAAATGAAAAAAGGTAAGGCAACTGAATTAAGATCAGACAAAATTGGGATCCTTTGCAAACATATTCAATGCCCAGTTCAACACCAAAATGCATAAACAAATAAAAGGTGATCTCTTGGAAGTAAACTTTAAAAAACTATAGATTTAAGATTGTCAACAGAGGATTCTCGGGAAAAAACAAAGTCTCTAAAATAAAACAGAACATGAGCTGATTTTGAATGTAGATTTGAATTCGTGTAAAGTGAAATCGAATGAGATAAGATTTGTTTTGAATTTGTGGCTGGGGGGTTGGGCTTATCCCCAACTCCATCTGCACATTTGGGTTGGTTTCTATGTAATTGGGCCCAAATGGGTTCTCTGTTATTAATTATGATTTGGGTGCTCATGATGATGGGTATGGAAGGTTTTTTTACTAGGGTTTTTCCAGATCAGATATGATACTAGCACTATTGCAATGCCTTTTTTTGTAGCATTTTTGGTAGGGATGTCCATGTGGTATTTTGTTTCTATCAAAGCTCTTCTTATCATGTTTGGACAGTCATAACTTTTGGCCGCTCTGCCCTTTCAAACCCTGACCTACAATTTTTCCTTTATGATTCCTTATTTATCAATTTTTATTCAATATAAAAAATGAAGAGAATCTAAACTCCTCCACCACAGTTATATGAATCTAATATTTCTTGTTGTTAAAATAAGTCTGATATGCTTGCCAAGGAGTTCCAAGCCTTGTGGAAAAAGATTTGTTGGAATACTAAGATGGATCATGATGTTGTTGGGATTGGGTTTAGTTAATCCAAAAATGCATTCCAGTTTTATATTGATCTTCACTCATATCTATCAAATGTTTGCACTAATGGTCTCAAAGTGTGAATGCCTAGAATTTCAATGCATAAAATTACAGTTTGTAGGTCTGATAATATTACATATGGGCTATTCTAAAACAAAATTACAATTAGTTTCAAATTTATATTTAATTACATTTTTGATATGGAATTAATTATACCTATAGCTTCTGATCACTTGCGAGTAGGCTGCAAATGTCAAAGATCATCCACTGGATGCTTAGTCAAATGAGTAAATGAAAATTGTATCCTATAAATAACAACCTTGAACACTATTGTCACAAATGTGTGTTTCCTTCGGCTATATCCAATGACAACCTACTAACTGTTACCCTCATATCTTTTTTTTTTTTTTTTGGAGTAGGATTGTCAGGTTTGTGCACATCTCAGGAATGGAGAGCCACAAGATTGTATTGTAAGAATAATTTATGCTCTTTGTACTGTTGAAATTAAAATATTTGTAGCAAGCTTATAATCAACACACTATTGAATTTGAGCAAAAGTGCCATGTGACAAAAATGAATGACCAGGGCCTTTGATCACATTACAACAAATTATCCTGATTATATTTAAATCCTACTTTGTTAATAATGAAGAATGTCAAGATGCAGAGAAAAAATCTGTCTTTAATTTATTTTCACTATCTTTGTATTATAGCAAATTATCCTGTTTATTTTTAAATCCGACTTTGTTAATAATGAAGAATGTCAGGATGCAGAGAAAAAATCTGTCCCTAATCTCTTTTCACTATCTTTCTATCTAACTTCAACACAAATCAGCCTTTGTCTTGATGCACTCATGTAAGAACTTTAATGACAATGGCGATAGGCAACTTATTTAGAGAATTAAGATCAATCATTCATATAATTTTTTGTTTCAGTTGATTGGTATAAACCTTACCCTTCAATCTGCTTACCTGTTTTAGATATAGCTACAAACAAAACATTCAAATGACCTATGTGCAAGTTAATGGCAGTTTTGATTTTACTTTTGGCTAAAATAGTTGGTAGTATAACCATTGTCTTGACTCATGTAAACTTGTCAAATTAGGTTTTTGAGATAAAACCAGAGTTGCAGGAAGTCCTTACTCTCGTTCCTTAGTAACATAATCATTTGAAATGTCTTGACAATTTCTTAAAAAATGTACATTAGTTTGTGCTAACATACTCCATTTTTCAAAACATTGTTTAATTTCTGCATCTTATCTGATCCATAGGTTACAAAATTCTTTCAGGTTTCATCACTTTACAGTCTATAAGGCCTGACATTATTGAGTTGATTTTTCTCTCCTCAGGTTTTTAAGTCCACTTTTTGCAGTTCCTCTAATAACTCTTGTGGGGCTTGGGCTCTATGAACTTGGCTTCCCTAATATTCAACTAGAATGAATACTACTTAAGTGAAATGTCATTTTGTTTTAGTGACACTTAATTCATATAATCCTTAATTCAGGATCATTGATGGGTTACATGATTGTGGAACTCTGGAGAATGTTCGAGGTAGCTCCCCATACCAGTTTCAACGATACCCATACAACTGAAATGTTCGTACTCCATAATTTTTTATCTTCGAAGGGAGAAGAACCAAGAGATAACAGCAACAGATCTAATTGCTATCGGCAGTACAAATTGAACCTTTTTCAGGTCCAACCGCTAGTTTTAAACTTTCTTTACTTCTCAACTACCTCAAGTTCTTTGGTTCACGCAAATAATTTCTTATATTATTTTTTTCCATTTTCAACAACCTCTCTCGAGGTTTAATGTTGTCCGTTTTAATGATAGTTAAAAGTCAATAGTTTTAGAGTTACTGTTAACCATTGAATTCTACGCTAACATTTCTCCGGGCGATTACACATAATAGAGTGGTATGCTATGATTAAAATGTGATTGTTCCCGAGAACACTACCATGGCAAAACGCTCTGCTTGGACCCTCTTTCTTTTCTTCTCCTTGATCGTCACTCTATTCTCTTCTGTGGAATGCGCAGGAAACATTAGCTTTTCTTTCCCTCCCTAAACAAATATCAAAGTAGATCCTGATGCTTACTTTGAAGGGGACACAATACAACTCACCAGAAATGAAATCGTAGGTGATTTGGGATGGAGCGTAGGCTGGGCGACTTACAACCAATCAGTTCCTCTATGGGACAACTCTTCTGGGGCTCTCGCAAGTTTTACATCACATTTTCAGTTCCTCATCAGAAACTCCAGCTCGAATTCTGCGGACGGACTCACTTTCTTTATTGCCCCTTTCAACTTCAAACCACCTGCAAATTCTTGGGGCGAATGGCTGGGCCTCTTTAACCTAACCACAAATGGTATACTTTCAAATCAAGTAGTGGCCGTCGAATTCGACACATTCCAGAACAGCTTTGACCCAGATGACAACCATGTCGGAATAGACGTCAATTCAGCTGTTTCTGTGGCGAACGTTTCGCTTAGCTCGGAAGGTAAATTCCTAAACAATACTCTGAAAAATGGGCAAGCTTGGGACTCGTGGGTGGATTACAATGGGAGTACAAAGCAGTTACAGGTATTTCTCTTATATAACCCTTCTGCTAATCTGTATAATATTTCTAAACCCAGAAGCCCGATTTTGAGTTATCACATAGATCTGCGTGACTATATTCCGGAAATTGTCACGGTTGGCCTCAGCGCATCCACTGGATTGGCATTTGAAACTCACACAGTCTCAGCGTGGAATTTTTCTTTTACATATTCGTGGGATATTTCCTCTGCTCCATCAACAACTCGAAATAGTAGCTGGAAAATTATCTTGATATCCCTCTGTCTGCCTCCTGGTTCTCTGCTGTTTTCTATTTATTGCCAGGCGGTGCTATTTCAAACAGAGAGAAGCAAGGCCCGAGGAAGGAGACATAGAGCTAGACGAACAGTTCGCTCAAAGCTCCTTCAAGTTCTCGTATGCTCAACTCAGCGCGGCTACCCATAACTTCAGCGATGATGAAATACTGGGAAGAGGAGGCTTCGGAAGTGTATACAGGGGCATCTTGCCTACAACCAATGAGACAGTAGCCATAAAGAGAATAGCCCAAGGATCGAGGCAGGGAAGAAAAGAGTATATATCAGAGGTTACCATAATTAATAAGCTGAGACACCGTAACCTTGTGCGACTCTTGGGATGGTGCCATGAACAAGGTGAGTTGCTTCTTGTTTACGAATTCCTCCCAAATGGAAGTCTCGATAAGTATATATTCAATGGAAGCAAGGAGGATTGTTTGAATTGGCAGCGAAGGTACAGCGTTGCTTGTGGGATAGCCTCTGCTCTTATTTATCTTCATGAGGAGTGGGATCAGCGCGTAGTTCACAGAGACGTGAAGGCTAGCAATGTGCTGCTGGACTCGAATTTCAAAGCAAAGCTGGGGGATTTTGGTCTGGCAAGAGTGGTAGAATCTGATCACGCCGCCTCACGTACAACCATGGTTGCAGGGACACGTGGATATATGGCACCAGAGTATATAGAAAGTGGCAAGGCGAGTTCAGAATCAGACGTGTATAGCTTTGGAGCTGTGGCTTTGGAAATTGCCTGCGGAAGACATCCCATTGATTACAGCTTAGAAGAATACGATTTAAAAGTGGTGGCCTGGGTATGGGATTTGCGTAGGCAAGGGAAGCTTTTGGATGCGGCAGACAAAAAGCTAGAGGGGAATTTCAGTAGTGGGGAAATGGAGGTGCAGATGCTGGTGGGATTGTTGTGTTCTCATCCGGACCCAAAAGCAAGACCCACGATGAGAGAGGTATTAAAAATCTTAGAATTTGACTCTCCATTGCCGTATCTTCCCCTGAATATGCCTGTACCTGTGTATGCCGACATTCTTATTTCTCATGCCGGGTAATCCTCAACTAGCTTACCTTCTGCAAAGAGCAAACGTAAAATTTCCGGTCCTCTCATGTCAGACACAGAAGCCCGTTAAGCTCGTTGTTAACCTTAAACTTCATAGATAGACTTTGTCGGGATAACGTTTGTCAGCGTTCTCATGTAACGGGTTGATTTTTCCATTGTGTGTATGATATTGAGTTCCTAGGCCATGGGCCGTCTTTCATTATAGTTTTCGTTTTCAATCTTGATATGTTATCTGTGGGTCAACTTAACTGTCCAGTTGGTCAACTAATTTGCATCTTGAACTTTCTTGAGTTTTTTTTATTTAATATATTTGTTTCTGAATAGTTTCACAAAGATACAACATATCATATCGTGTAGCTTTCTATATAGAGGACATGTAATTCTATTAATCTTTATTAGTCATTAGCCAAAGTAATGTATCTTTCTCATATATACTAGTTTTATTGGTTTCAATAAGGAATCCTCTAAAGATAAGTTCTCATTGCCTAAATTTCATAGCATTGTTGATTCCACTATTGTATATGACATGTAATCATTTGTGGATAGATTTTAAAACTGCAATTAGATTCCTTCAAGGTCAACATAAAACTATTTTAACTTTTTGTCAGTGTATTTTTCTATGTTGTATACATTTTGTGTCGAAAAATGTTATTCTTATATTTATCAATGATCTATGACATTGATCTTCAACGATTCAATGCATAATATTTTAGAAAATTGTGTGGATAAAATTATAGGTAAATAAAAGAAATGAATTGATCATCTTCAAGATTTAAGATCTATTTTTTGGTGTAGTTGATCATTCATTAGATTTGATGGTATCTAGATAGGCATTTGAGATTGATACAAGAATATATATATCATTGTTAATATGTTCTCATATAAAAATATTATATTAATCTATAGTCCTCAAATAAAATACAAGATATTTTATATGCTTTTTAAATAAATATTGAATCAACCATACATTTTATTTGGGTCATTTGGACCTCCACACACTCATACACACCAACACCACTTCAAGATCTTTAAAGCATCTCTATTTTTTTTTAAATAATTAAAATATTAAAAATAAAAAGTAAAAAGTAAATTCATTAGATCAAGATAACTAGGTTTTATTATAAAAGGATATTATGGAAATACATGATGAAGAGGTATTAAGAGGATATATAAGAGAAAAGTGGGAAATGAGATAATGAATCATACTAATTATATGTGTGTAAACATAAGTGTTTGAGATATAAGAGAAATGTATGTCTAAGAATAAGGAAGATGTTAATGTCAATGATAGTATAAGGAATTAATTAATTAATTATATATTATTTTACTTATTGCATATCTAACTTTCGTATATTAGTTCAATCACAGCTAGGGATTATTTTATTAAAACTTTAATTTTAATCTAGGTTTTAATGTCAACATTTGATTTTATTGTCAAGGACTAAGTTGTTGCATAAGGAAAGAGACCATGCCAAAGAAATAAATAAGTGGTAACTCAAATTGGGTGGAAATGAAATTTTAGATTAATTTTACTTTTACATAGTGATCTTATAGTTATCATCTAGAGGTGTGGTAGTTCACACTAAGTGCTAGCCCTTGGGTAACTAATCTCTAAGGAAATGATATAGAAATAGAAATATATCCAAATAGACATGATTATTAAGGAAAATTAGGTGACATGATTGAGGAAACAATAAGATGAATAAAAGATATAAGATGAACAAAGTAGTAGAAATAATATGAGACTTAGAGTAAAATTAAATGAAGAAAAAAGGGAGAGTTCGAATGTGTTAGTTAGTAAAAATATGGTGAAAACTTGATTATTCATTTATCACTTAACCATGCATAGGAAGAGTTGGTTAGTTTAACCAATACTGTCACTCGACATCTCAACATGACCACTATGTAATAAACATAAGAATGTAATATAACTACCTACACATTTGCATATGCTAACATTTGATAAGATTACTCCTCATTACATTGTTCCTGCAAACATATCCTTGAAATCTCAAATTTTCACCTAGCCAAGGGATCCCCCTTAAGGCTTATACAATAAAACCTGTTGATTGTATAAAATAAATACAAATTCTTTAAAAGATATTTCTTTCAAGAAAAAAATCATGAATCAATCAAAGCTCCATCAAGCTACCTCATAATCCTTGGAAGGGTGTAGCTTTGAGATGAATTCTCGAGTTCTCAGTCTTTGAACTCTCAAATTATATATTTCTAAATTATTTCAAAAAAATAGATATTGACCTATGATAGAGCTCTATCAAGTTGTTTGATGACCTTTAGAAGCACGTAATTCTCAATCACAATCTCATAAACTCATTAGAAAATATTTCTTTTTGATCTCAACATTCAATCCCTTACCCATATATAAAAATTAAACTTCACAATACATGTATTCTTTAAATCCAATAGCACCAATCGAAAAAGATAAAAAGAAAATAGGAATATAAATCCAAAACTTTTTCTCATGCAAATCACCATCTCAAAGTGATAAGCTAGTTTGAGATGGGTGTTAGGGTTTAGGCAGATCCAGAGAAAATACAAATTAACAATTATATGCAGATACAAACACAAAAGATAAAGAAAAATGCATAACACAAATACCACGGAGATTTAATGTGGTTTACCCAAGATGGGCTACATCCATGGAACACAACCATCCAATCTTTTCTTAATACCCAGTAAATTAGTACAACACCATTACAATGCCTTTTTCATTCCAACCGCTTATAAAATGCAATTTTTAGGGAAAAATATAAAGTTGGCTATTTTAGGGTTCTTTTTTCAGTGTTGGTTTTTTTTCAACAAAAAAAAAAATTCCTTAGGGGTTGTGCCCTTGAACCCCCGCTTTCTCGGGGGGTTGTTGCCCCAAACCCTGTCAAGGATACATAACGAGTGCATAATACTTGCATGATTAATCACCACATATCAATAATGGGGAAATCATCCATCCTTAAATCCCACCTACCTCCAAATATGACCTTGTTAATCCTTATCCTCCAAAAGTAACAACAAAGGAAATATGATAACCTTTGTAAGCCCAATCAAAAACATCATTTGGTTGACCCTCAAAGAAAATCTCAATGTTTGTAAAGAAACACAATATTCTCTAATATCTATGTTAATTGGCTTGAACTCCACACTATGAATTACCTTTATCACCTATAGATAATTAGAAGGAACTGAGAAGTAAAAGTACATGGCATAGATATTTAGACTAATAAGATATCCATAAAATCATGAATTCTTATGGATAAGATGGTTTTCCCTAGTAACATTATATAAGGGATAGGTCAAAATCCAAGGAGAGTGATGTCTCCATCAAAACCATCATGCTAATGGTCATCATCTCAAATAAAGATAGCAAGTAACATGTTCATGAGAATACCACCTTCACAGAAGAAGAATTGGATTAAGATAATCAATCTTATGTGGAGAAGACACAAATAATTATTATACCTTAGTCAATTATAAGCAGAGAAATATGAAATAACTATACAAGAACTGAAAATTATTTATAATTGATGAAATCAACTATTGTCTAGTTAGTGGTTAAGACAGAAGAATATTGGTGTAGGCAATGATGTAATATACAATAGATATGAGATATTAATCCCAACATAAGGAAGGAATACGATCTACTAAGGTACCAACATAGTTATTAAAATATTGAGATTATTATCAAATAGTTATCCCTCAATAGTGATGTGTCAAAACAAAATCATAGTAATGATACACAAAGATTAGCATTGACTTGTGTTATCTTGTCATTCGTCCCTCATATCAAGAGTGAGTCGCCTTGCAAAATTTTTAGTTGAGTCTTTGTCTTGCTAAAAAATTCGTTGGTTCAATCCCTAATCCTCCTGTAAATCATTTCTAAACCCTTAGCATTATGTTTCAATAGTTGTTTGAACCCCTAGAACCATCTTGAACAGAGTTCATAGTGTTCATTTAGGTATCACAGGTGCTAAGTTGTGTCTAAGACGTTTTTGGGCTAACATTCATATCAAGTGTTTTGCAGCAGCTCTATTTCACGATCGTGGATGATGGTTCATATACTCTTTCTCCATATTGTGAACCATTTGAACCTAGTTCAAACAGTTCAGTGATGTTCAAAGTGTTCGATGAAATTCAAGGTTCAAGTTCTGCAAGTCTGATTTTATGACAGTCATATAGACCCGTACACAGTAGCTCATATCTTTTTACTCAGGAATTATGGTTTAAATCTCTCTAGTCAGAATGGAGAAAACTAGGTTTCAAACAACATATCCAAAATTGAGAATGATCTAACGGTGAAAACAAAAGTTCTGGGCCCCCTACCGAGATAGATTTTGACTATCACAAATATTTTCAGTCCACCTAGCATAATGAATATTTTTATTTTGAGTTAAAATATTCAAGTGCCACCTATCCAAATATTATTATAAACTTTAGAGAATTATATTTCTAATGTTTATAAGTATTTTATGTTATAAAAAAAGAGTAATGGGAAAAGTGAAAAGTGTAAGTGAAAAGGGTTTTCAAGATTCGGTTATAAAATTGAATAATGATCTCATGTAGCTATTTATGGTGAAAGAATTGGGGGAGGAAGGGTTCTTCTTCTGTTTATTTTCTTCCAGCAGCCTGTGGGTGAGGGAGAGTAGATTTTTATTTGTAAGGGAGGAGTTGAAGCTTTTCTAAGCAATGCATTGTACAGAAAATATCAATCATTGAGTTGATTTCCATATATGAATAGAATGCAGATGATATCTTCAATCTTTGTGTTGCTGATATTATTCTCATGGCTGTAGCTGGACTTTGAGCCTTTGCAGTTGTTTATTAATGTCTTTTCTGTTATAATCAATTGTGTATGTGGATTTATTACAAATCTGTGTGCTTGAAAGTAAGTCATATTGGAGCAACGACTTTTTCTATTAGTTTTTAGTCGCAAAAAATTAAACTTTGATTTAATGGTCTTCATTTATATCTGTTTTGTAAGTCTTTGGCATTCATTTTCATGGCTATGGATGAATGTTATTTTCCTTTATTGCTTTTTGGTTAAAAGCATATCAGCAATTCAATTCCTTGTAAATCTTCTAAGAGGGAGTTGTACCTCTCAATTCAGAGGAAGATTATCACTTCAATGATAATCTATCCAACTGTTAGTAGTTTTTGTTCTTCATTCTGGGCATTTTGAGTTTATTTGTATAGTTATCTTCGAAGGAAAAATTTGTTCACTAACAGATTTTTGGCGACTCTACTGGGGATTCAAAATCAAAGACAATTGCATTTTGTTTCCTCATATTTTTAGATTTATCTCTATGCAAGAGATTGGCGACTTTGTATATAAACATCATGCTCAAGGCAAGAGCAATGAGAAAAGGGAAAAGCCCAGATCCTTCGATCTTGGAAATTGTTGAAATAGATGATAAAATACCGCATGACTTCTTGGAGCATTACAAAAAAGGTATTTCTCAATATCACAATATGGTTAATTTTTATATTCTTTGATAGGTCTGAGATTTATTTAATATATTCATTATTTTTTATTTGTTATTTCCAATTTTTATAATTTTTGTTTGCAATAGATAGTATCACTAATAATTTTATAATGAAAAGCATACAATTAAAAAGTTTATAATTTAATGTGAACAATTATTTTAGTATTTTAAACCAATGAGTAAAGTGTGTGCCCACTAGATATGTACACAAATATGGGGAGCTAAAAAGTGGTGAGACATTTATATTCTCTTAAAGATGTTTACATTCTAGAAAACATAATGTGTTTGTGTTATAATGGATGTGTGTTAAGTGCTAACAAGTTTTTTAATAATGCAAGAATTGTATAATGCTAATGCATTCTACTTTAAGCCAACGAAATCTTTTCCTTAGGTTTTGAACAAAGATGAATTTACCAATCCTAAGGGTTAAATATACAAATTGGATATCCAAGTGCATTGTTTACAAAAAAATATACAAATTTCGAGTAACCTCTCCATCAAATTCACATATTTTTGGACAAGATTTCGAAAAAGCATCAGTATGACATCAAGCTTCACCTTAGCTTTCTAACCATATAGTTTTTATTTTTTATTTTTATCTTTAATATTTTTAGTAATTTTTGTGTTTTTAACCAAAATATGTGCATTAGTTTTTCTATGTAAATTTTAACATATAAATATAAAAATATGCATTTTCACATCCTACAAAATTCACTCTATATAGATTAAAAAATTATTATTTTTTACAAAATTGGGAGGGGGACATGTTTTCTTTCAATTTGAATGATGTTCATATTTATAAAGTTAGTAAGAGATAATATATACATTAAATTATTTAGAGGATAAATTTTTGAATGACTACATGATCTTATCTAACTTTCACCAAAGGGATTTACACAATACTTACTAAATTTCAAAAATTGGTAGATTATCTTCCTTTAAGACATAGATGATCACAAATGTCTAAATAACATAATGAAGGATCAAATGAACCTTTAATGATTTTGGTGGAATATGCATTGAAAAACAATTGAGTAGATGATAAACCAGTTTTCTCAAACACTCCAAAATCAAGTTTCATGAATAAACAAGAACAAACCTTCCATTTGGTAGCCATACCCTTATAGATGAGTGAAATGGGGT